>NC_056741.1:320164759-320354759 GCF_019279795.1 Protopterus annectens
TTTTAGAAGCTGATATATATTAGTGGGTGGTGGCAAGTGATACTGCTGTATAGTCTGGGTAAAAGGGGCACAGCTGGAGAACCTGTGCCAGCCTTCCCCAGGAGTGTCTGTATGGTTGTATATAACTCTTATCTCAAAGTGTGTGTGTGTGTGTGTGTGTGCGTGTGTGTGTGTGTGTGTGTGTGTGCGTGTGTGCGTCTGTCAGCTACTTGGGTAGGGACACAAAGCACTGGTTGGACAGAGAGGGTGCTGGAGGTTTTAGCTTGCCCACTAGTTTGAGATCTGGACCCTATAGCTGTGCCAGTGAGGAGTCCTATTGGGGACCTGGAGAGAAAGGGAGAAACCAGCCCCAGAGTGTCTGTTATCTCTGTCTGCTGTTAAGGGAAATTTTGCTTTACTGTGTGTGTATTTGTTATTCATTCCCTATATGGACGCCCCTCAATGGTGTTAGTGGTGAGGATTGAGGCTCCTTAATTGCTGGGCCAGTGCACGGGTGTCACACAAGTGTTCAATGTTTGATAAACATAGAGACACTGGAGTCCTTTGATACCCTTTACATAAGACTCCAATGTACTTATAAGATGGTGGCCCATGTTGTGCTACATTTAGCATTTATTTATTTATAAGTCTTTATATACCAGGATAGTCTGACCAGCCAAAGCTCATTTTCAGCAAAGGGATGAGAAGGAAAGCTCCAATAGATACATTTAAGATACTCATGACAAACCAAATCTTTTACAAGGATATATTACATAGATAATTCTTAAGACATCTAGATGCAAACAGGGAATTATTCTGTAGTGATAAAAAGATAAAACAGGTATTTCTTCTGTGGTGACATTATACCTGATAGTAAATTCCAGTTATAAAACATCTAGTTTGTAAACAGCTAGTGTACAATATATGAGACAAGTAGACATTAGATATGACTTATAAGACATGAGTAAAGAGTTACATGTACGGATGTTAGGATTTAAAATTGAGGAAATGGGTAGGAAACATTAGTCAGTAGGTAGACAGCAGTTAAAGCTAGAAGAAAGTGAGAGACACTGTATAGCTAATGAATCAATTGAGTATGAAAATAAGGGTACTTACTGACGTAGAGCCAAGCTCTGAGATAGTTTGGAAGAGTATTGAGTAGTATCATTTCACGTTAAGTACAGTATAGAGGTACTTACTGACATAAAACCAGGCTCTGAGATAGTTTGGGAGAGTATTAAGTAGTACCAGTTCATGTTAGTTACAATATAGGGGTACATCCTAACACAGAGCCAGGCTCTGAGATAGTTTGGGAGAGTATTGACTAGTATCATTTCATATTAAGTACAGTACAGAGGTATTTACTGACATAGTACCAGGCTTTGAGATAGTTTGGGAGAGTTCTGAGTAGTACCATTTCATGGTAAGTATAATTTAAACCCAGTTTTTGCCACAGGCAAACTGTGACCACATCTTTTATTCCAAAGTACTAAACTGCCAATATCCTTTTGTTACTGTTGAGGCATTGTTCCAGGCAGCACTGCTCCAGGCTAGCAGGTGACATGCTCACTCTTAGCTGTTTTTTCATAAAATAACCAGATGAGTTGTCCAGCAGTTGAGTGGGGTCAAGTATGCAAATCCTTATTCTTTGCACTTAACTAAAAGCAGTATCCATAAATAGTAGTCAGTGCAACAGGAAAAATTCATGAGTCCAGGGTTAGTTACATAATTAAGAATGCAGGAAGCATAATCCCTAGCATGTGAGGTGTTTGAGGCAAAATCTAACAAAGTTGACTTGATGTTGTTTTGAACAATTTGTTTTATGTAAAATAATATTTATTTATGCTTATTTTGTTCAACTGGCATACATCCACCCTGATAGATCACACAGGCCTTCTTAGTAGCATGGATGTACTCTGATGGCGCTATGGCAGATTAGTATAGCATATCCATACCTTGTGCATAGGCAGACTCAAGAAGCATGCTGCATGAATGCAATACAGGCTTTCTACATTTCCCTGGGGCAATCTGAAGGACTACATTTTCCCAGATTATGACAGTGCATCTCCATGCTGTGTTGCGGATAGTTTCTGATGGTATAGGATAAGCACATGGCCATAAATAAAGAGACAACACCACCATAGTGGAGTACAGTATTGATCTGCACTATAGAATTTTAACTTTTTGAAAATGTGACTAAAGTCATGCAACAAAAAAAGTGATCACCTTGTTAAAATGCAATGGCATCTTTTAAATATCAAAGCAAACTGAATTAGCCTTCAGAATCTCTAGGCATCTTACGTCTGCTAGAATTACTGATGAAATACTAAACAAAGCAAAGTGTAAATTAGGTAACAATATATAAAGAACAGCAAATCAATAGGCCACAGAAAATGCTGTATCTAACTGCCACATGTACTGCATACACAGCACTACAGCTACATGTATCTCTCTTGCTGTTGTGAAATCACTTGTAAATACAATAGCACCCAGTGATGGAAAGCTGACCAAAACACTGCTCTGCTTTTGCACTGCTGTTTAAAAAGATGTGGAAAACCATGTATTGAACCTCATGATCATGTAATTCAATTGATGTCATGATGCAGTGCTATGAGAATCGATCCATACAACTAATGTTAAAGTCAAGGCCAGCTCGTGGCATCGGACTGCAGGACTGCAGCCCCCCCCCAGCTGTGTGAAGAAAAGGAGTAGTTTTGTAAAATAAAATATTTATTAATTAAACTGGCTGACTACTAGTGCTGTAAATGAGTCTGACTGACTCACAAATTCCCGGAACTTGAACTGTGCATACTCGTTGCTTGGCAAGTTCCGGGTATTTTTTTTTTTTTTAGTTAGTTAGTTTTGTAAATCTGGACTGTCTCAGACTGCTGTAAAGGCTGTCCAGATTATGGAGAGTACTGCATCAGTGTGTGATGCCCATAAGTCTGTGCGGTAACCGCACAGTAAAGTGGAAGGGAGTCGGACTGCCACGTCCACAGTTACGTACGTGACATGAATGGCAGGATGGCTACTGATTGGTTCTCACTCTCTTTCTGAAAAAGAGCACAAGAAACAATCAGTAGTAGCAGGCAGTACAGGTACTTTCAGCTACTTGTTATGGTGTGCTACCACTGCAAACAGCTTTTTTTAGGCTTGCTTACCTTGCTAATACCTACAGGTTATGGAGAGGAAAGATTTCTGAATCCTCCTGACCTAGCTACTTCATTTGTTGTTCATGAATCGTGACGGAGACGGACAGTCAGTCACTCAGAGTAATAATTTGATTTTTTTAAAACTTGAGGTAAGTCAAGTGTCTGACTGACTCCCTTGAGGTCCTGACAGCAAAGAAGAGCATAATGTAGCCAGTAGCCTGCTTCCTATTGTTATGCCTTTGCACTTGCATTCATATGCATTTCATTTTTTTGTACTACTATCACATTTTTAATCTTAAGTTTAAGCATTTGTTTTCTTTCATTTTAAGCCTATATATTGTTAAGATTTATAAGGGTTCAGACAGTCATCACTTTTTAACACATCCTTAATTGCTTCACAGATGCCATCTTTCCCCAACTATCTTTTTATAATGATAGAAGTAACTACTTTGGCTTTTAGTGTGTAAACAATTCCTGCAGAAGAAATAGATGATTGCTTTGTCAGCAATGACTTGGGGTCAACGCTTGGCAGTGAAATGTATGGTAGTAACACAGCATTTTATTCTAGTAACTTTCCAAGATTATATAAGCAATATTTAAAATATGTGCCTGTTTTTTGGGGCTTTTGTCCCAATCCTCCTTCCCAATAAATTTTGGCTTTTTCCAGATTTCTTGTGCTGCAAAGTTGAGAGATACAGCTGAGTGTCTAGTAGATTTTACAAGGAGCGAGAGCTGCATGGGAAAAGAAGTTTAGTGCTGCTTATGCTGAGTCTGCTTGCAATGTTAATAACATAACAGGTAGTGTACTTGGTTTTGATGCAGAAGGCTGTGGGTTCTGCTCCCACAATATGTAGCTGCATTGCTGATACTGTGTTGTAAAGGAGGTGGATGCTGCAGTCCTTTTTGGTGAAGATACCTAGTAACTACGAAGCTGTTATCAGTTTTCCATCCATTCCTTATTGCAATATTACTAGCTCATCATTTTTAATGCAACATAGGCAATTTATTCCTCAAGGGCAACAGGTACTTTATTCGTAGATGAAGCAATGAAATATAAAGTTGTTTGCTAGCAGCGGCCTCTTTATTAGTTTCAGATCTCTTTAATGTGGAATTATTTAGATGACATTTACTTCTTCAGAGATTATGCAGATTTATTGATACTGGTGGATTGTTGAAGTTTGAGTAGACTTTTATGATGGAAATATTCTAAATTGGGCAGTTTTATCATTATTGGTGCATGCATTTTGTTTCATTGTTTACTGGAAAAATGTTCAAAACAATAAATTTAAAATGCCCTCTAACAGCTGTACTGTATTATACAAGGAATATTATTTAATTCCATCAGGAAGGTGTATCAAAGAACACATGTATGTTTCATGTGCAAGGGGCCTATGATTTGAAAACAGCCCAAAGTTAATCTTTATCTACCACTGGCAAAAATGTAATTTCTTTGAATGTGGGTTTCAATGCTGTTTCAATGAATGTGAGTTTCAAGGGCAGAGAAGTTTTAATGCTAAGTCTATTTTCATTGTGAAACTGCATTGCTTTTTTAGCAGGTCTGTTAGTGTTTGTGCTGTAAAATGCAAAATAAAACTTTCAAATTAAATCCAAATCATCACAGCAGTAAAGTGGTATGCACATTACAGTTGTTGTTGTTGTTGTGTCTTTCGGCTTTTCCAGGTTAGGGGTCGCCACAGTGGAACTCCAGTCCACTAATGATTGGCAGTTGATTTTTACGTGCTGAGTGGCTGGCCCTAACGCACAACCTTCAACGAAGGTACGCCCATTCATGCATGACTCCACAGTAGACAGTCTAGCTGAGAATTGAACGGGACAACGTCTTGCTGTGAGGCAACAATGCTACTGCAGCACCACCACTACAGATGGTATGCACGTTAGAGTGTTTATGGTAAATGGGGTGAAATAGCCAAGTAATGGGACATTGGAATGGCTGCAGGGGGGTGGCTGCATTCAACCATGATTTTGTGGGGGGTGGTCCACATAGCTCTCAACCGCCCATATCCAAAATGAGGAACAGTAGCCATCATAATGTGGAACAAATGGGCAAAATGTGGAACATTTACTAATGGCTTACTAACAACTTCAACTAAGAAGGTCACAGGATAGTTAAAATATGATGAGTTTACTTATAAAAAGATCTTTTCATGATTTAGTAGGATTCCTTTCTATTTACCATGGATAACAGTTAAAAAAATTGGTACTTACGTATTATCACAACCAGATCTTGTAACCTGGGCCTCTTCCTGATGTGATTGCAAAATGACTATATTTTAAACTGAAATGTGGTGTGTGTAGTCCAAATCACTTTTTGGATTCTGAAAGAGGAAGTGGAGTAACGGGCAATTTTGTCGTCCTTGGCACCACCCTTTACCAGCATAACATCCACCAAAATAACATGAGCAGGGCACACTACATTACATAAGTTTCCTACATGTCATTCTGATAATGCCAAAACAGTAGTCACCACTTCACACACCCCTTTTCACTTGTCATTTAGTGATCACATTAACAGTGACAACATGTTACAAAATTTGGTTGTGATATCATGGATGAGGAGATGTTTTATTTTTCAGAAGTAGGAAGGTGCCCTTCAATTTTGTTTGTTTATAGCCATTGTTGTACTTCTCCACAATTCCTGGAATGACTGTTTCAGTGTTGTTTTGCATTACTATGACAGCCGAAGTAAAACCGGAGAAAGTTTTGCACTTAACACATTATTATATTATCTTTCTAAGTTCCATTCTTGGTATCTTTAATAATACCTACACATGTGGAGACTTGAAAGGTTTCAATGTGGCCAACTGCATTCAAGCCCATGGAGAACCAAACCTTTAAAAAAAAAAGGACACTAAATACAGAGTCCCGGAAACAACAGTAACTCATTCTAAGGACATTCATCCCTTGTGCTCTCTTGTTTCCAAGTACTGACTCATGTTTGTGAAAATTGCCCAGAAAATAGGGGCAGAATTTAAACATTACTCGTAGAAACTTTAGAAACTGCAGAAATTGCTACTTACGTATTACTGACTGGTCTGCAATCTGGTTGCGATAATACTTTAGTACCAAAAAATCCTATCACTGAATGTGTGACAGACCCTTTCAATGTGGAACTTTGAGGAACATGAACTTTTTAAGACCTGAAATGAGGTACGTTCCTCATAATGAGGTACACGTGAGAGGTATGGGGGGCTGGCAAGCTCAAAGACAGCCCCAACTGAACTATACCTCTCAACTGTACAGATTTTTTGCAGAATTAATAGATTTTTCCGTCTTATTTTTGGTTTGTTCCTCATCAAATTTGTGGTTTTCTGGCAAATCATTTAGGAATAAAGTCACTAAATAATGACAGACATTGAGTTTCAGACTTCATAACCTTCAGAAAAATGCATGCTAAAGCAAGACCTGTTATTCTATCAACTAGGTTTATTCAAGAGAAATTTTTAGTACTGTTTGTATGTTCCCCCAATATATTTGGCCTTGTCCAGATTTTCTGCATTAAGAGGATGAGAGGTACATGCAAATAAATCACTTTATAGAATTAGGAATATCCAAACCTCTCAACTGTCCCCAATTTTGGCTCAAAATGTTGCTCTCCCCCTAATAATCCCTCTGCAAAATAGCAATTTTTGAAGAAAATGTGGAGGGTTTACAATTTTAAATAACTGTAGTTATAGATTACTTTTATTTCAGAAATGCATGTAGATTCTCTTATTTTGTCAGCTGTTCAAGTTAACAGTACTAATATTAAAAAAGTCCCTTTGACAGGTTCCCAGTTGTATTGTGTGGCAATTTTATATTTTTGCATCACATTTTTGGTCCATTTTTCATAAAATTGTGGTTTTCTGGCAAATTAGTGGCAAATCATTAAAGACTTGAAGTTAGAAAATAATGACAGACATTTGAGTTTCAGATTTCATACCCTTCAGAAAATTCATGCTAATGCAAGACATACTACTATTATATTATCTTTCTAAGTTTACAAGAGCAGTATTTAAAAATTGTCCTTATTTTTGGGCCTTTGTCCAACTTCAGTGTATGGCTTTGTCTAGATTTCTTGCTCTGAGGTTGAGAAGTAAGAAAAATGTGTCAGAGCCATTACCGTCAGCCAGAGACATTTCAAATTGTAACATACTTGTTGCACCCCATTCTCCCATGTAGTGACTCTGGATGTGTCTAAGCAAGGCAAGGAGCAGTTATGCAATGTAAGTGTGCAGAGTATTCCCCCATCCAAAGTAGACACAAGTACAACAGTGCCTTTTCATCTGTCCTTGAGTTTGCAAAATGTTCTGGTTTTCTGTCATATTTTTATACTATTGATTTATCCTTATTATTATTCAGAAAATGCTTGTTGTCGGAGTACCGTTTTGCTCTGTGTTTAAGTAGCAATGCTTTAATGACCATCAGGTAAACTTATCTTAGTTTGTAAGATGCAAGTAAGCTTTAATAAGCATACTGTTTAAGAAATACCAACATTGAAAAAGCTTTTTTGTTGTTGCCATGCAGAGAATATTTACATAACTAGATTATGTATAAGCCTTAGTTATTGAAATGCATATGACAGTATTTGTAATAAAGGACAGGATTACAGTATTTTCAGAAGCTCATTACATTTGTTGGAGACTTGCAGTCATCTTTGCAGGCTTTGCTCGTAAACTAAACAGAATGCCAATCTATCACATGTGGTCCATAACCTGTGCAGTAATCCTTTAAGAAATTTATCTTGAGCTTGTTTCTTGTTTTCTGTTCATTTTTTTACTTTGATCATGTTTTCCCCATGAAATAAGTAAATAGTTGTCAGGCAGCATGTCTTTTTTGGATAAGAAATTTTTACAAGTGGAGGGTATGACAGAGATTGCTACTGTTCAACATGTTAGTTGGTACTTTTATAAAGCTGAATATAAATTATAATTAGAACTGCAGTGCAAGGAGAAGTGGTTTGAGTTAAGTGCTGCTTGTTTTTTTTTATACTTGATTTTGACTGGCATTCCAGTAATGTATTTAAAAAGTGATTTATTTTTTCATGCCTCACAACCTTATTGTTTCCATCTAGATATTAAGTAAGCTGTCATGTAGCCAATGCATTCAAATATTTTTTTACTTCTATACTTCATTTTGTCTTGACTGGACTCTCATAATGACAGTTTGGCACCCAGGGCAACATATTTAATTAAAGTCCCAGTTTTTGTGTTTTTTAGCATAGTTGGCCACACCCCTTCTCATTGGCCCCACCCATTCAGCTGTCTCCTGCAGCCCCCCTTTGATTTGAAGTCACCAGCTGCCACTGGTTAAAGTACTGTCAGGCTGTAAATTCTAAAACTCAAAAACAAGTCATTATAATAACAGCAGTAAAACGATACAACATTTTTTGTAAACATTTTTAGTAGATTTGGAGTTGGAACATGCATAACGTTGTTAAATAAATAATGTAGAAATAAGCCTGGGCATGTAGCTATTCAAAGTTGGGCGATTATTTTGCAAGATGCATTTCATGAGTCTTGTGATCTGCTTCACGTCTGTACAGTTGCACTAATACCATAGTTTGTCACCTAATATTAGTTTCAAACAAAAGTCCTGTTTTCATGAGTTAATATTGCACATTCTGATTGGGAGACATTTTATTGCAAAGGATCCCAGATTATACATTAATAAACTTTTAACTTAAGTTTTAACCATTTTAGAATCATATGCTGTACCCAGTTGATTATATCGTACAACAAATGAAACACTGTAAACATCTGCAATAAAGAAATACTGTGCCCAGCATTAAAATGAAGCAAAGAAAATATGTGATTGTAAAATCCGCACAATTAGTATGATATTGCATGTACTATGAGGTAACTTTGAATAAAGAGGGCATAAAGAAGGATTAAACTCGGCACAGAATATGTACTGAACATAATCTTTCATAACACTGCCATCTAAGGACCAGTGATGGTAGTGCAGTTACAGTAAACTGATAGTGGAAAAATCACTGTTCATTTTCAGCATACCTTTTGCCTATTTTTAGTGTCCAAGGATGTCCCGTGTTTGTTTCAGTCTTCATTCTCATGCTCTCTTTACAAGATTAGATGCAGAGAAAATATATAGTGCCACTGTGAGTGAATGTAAGACTGCAGGATCAAAGTACACTAAAAATAACTGGGCTTGTGTCCAGCTTGTCTGCTGATTAGAAGACATTAGTGTTTATAAGGAATTTATTCTGTGCAAAATGAAAGAAACTCTTTTCATGTTATGAAAGGGGCTTGGAAAAAAATAATAGTGTACTTCATGAGTGAGTGTTGAAAGGGTACAAAGCCGTCTTTCATAAAATAAGCTTTTTATTAAACTTTGCAATGGGTACGTAAGCGTCGGAATTTCCAGATTTGGTACAATTTTTGTGGGGTTTAGAGATCGCAGAGGTCATTAGCAGAAGTCATCTGAAGTGAACAGTTTAGACTTATCACTTTGTTAAAAATGATAGACTGGTACGCATAAATCCATCCAGCAGGAATTTTTCTTTTAAGCAAAACTACCCTCTAGAGAATGCATTCCCTGATCATTTCATTCTGTCACATTCTGTTTTAAACACTTTAGATTCTTGTGCAACCTAGGCCTTTGCAGAGTTATCATGACAGTGACCAAAGTAATACTTTCTATTATTTTTATTAAGGAAAGACTAGTTATAAATGTCTTTACACTGCTTAAGTGAAATGGTGAAAACTCGTAACAAGATGTTGGACGAAATTTGGATCTTGAAAAATCAGTAAATCTTCACTGTTAACAAGCAGACAAAGCAAACAAGGAAACACACACACACACACACACACACACACACACACACACACACACACACACACACACACACACACACACACACACACTATATAGTCATGTGGCCAAGGCAAAATTCCACAAGCATCAGTTGCCTGAAGAACAAGACTCAAATGAACACAATAATCATAGTGTTGCATAGGAAATCACTACCAGTGTACAAGGGGGAGCTGAAAAGTTCTAAGCCTGACCACCTTTCTAAATTCTGATCATTATTTTGCCTCTGTAGCTGAAAAGATGGTTATTTCAACTTGTAAAGTGCCAATTTGCAGAATCATAACACCATGTTTTGACATTGTTTAAGATCATTGATTGTACTATTTCAAAGAAAAGTGTGGTATTTTCAAGTGTGGAACTCCGAGCTGTCATGAAGTTCCTATTCCTGCAGAACAAAACTCCAAAGGAAATCCAAGAATGTATGATGCAAACATTGAGTGACATGTATCCTTCTTACTCAACTGTGAAGAAGTGGTGTGCAAACTTAAAGCATGGAGATTTTGAGACCGAAGATGCAGTATGGTCTGGGAGACCTCAAACGGTGCCATCTTCTGAAATTGTTGACCATGTTAGTACAATGCAGGGAAAATGAAGTTATCAAGCCAGATGTACAAATTTAAAAACTGGCTATTAGCTTTGTTTTTTGGACTTGGGTGTAAAGCAGACCTGTGCTCTCACCACACATTGGAGAGGGATTACCCATCCCTATGCACTCCATTAGGTGGACCATGGTGGCAAATTTGCATATGCACTGTTCCCTTTCTGGCATTGATGGTTGCTGGTCCTGAATGACATCTACATTATCCATCAGCTGGCAGCTGACTTTGAACTCTGCAGACCGGGAGAGTTTGACCATTTAAAGATAAAGCATTGTGAAGGCTGGACATGTGAGTTGATGCTTTCTGATTTATGACCAGTGCTCTGAAAGCATAAGCAAAGAACTTGAGTTATGCATAGCTGAATGGCAGCAGTAACTATGATGCTCTTATAGTAGGCAACGACCTTGTCATCTAGTTAGTGACCTTCATGAAGGCATAAAAATAATCCAGCATTCCTTACCTACTATCACAGAAAACCACAGTCAAAGTAATGGGCCTTGGAGAGGCAGTGCGGAAACAAGATCCTTTTCAGCCTGACTATATTCTAGCATTGACAAGAGACACGATGTTTGTAAAGTGCTTTAGCAAGAAGTTAAATATAGTTATTCTTAATGGTACCCAGTAAATCAGGCATTCAAAATGCACCAGGGCACTTGCTTTTGTTTCCAAGGACCTAGCACTCTGGGCTCAGCCTGCTCTGTGGATAGTTTCAGACAGTTAATCTGACTGGGGTGTCGCACCAGTAAAACAGTAGCCTCAATGTCCTAAGATGAGTTTGTGGATGACAGAAACATCTCATGAAGCAGAAAGCCAAAGCTCAGTTGAAACTTAATTTCAGTATTAATACAGATCATGAAAGATAGGGCTCATGGCCCTGTTTAGCATTGTGGTTTTTAAACATGAAGTGTCAGAAAAGTTATCAAAATAATTATTTCTTGTGCTTATAGACTCATCAGTTCATAAGAGGTTACTAGGCTAATGGCCTTAGGGCCTTTACAAGTCTAGCCATGTTATACCAGTGTTGTCTAATTCACCTTGGTTGGATGTCCATTATTTGCAGTGAGTCTATGATCAGCACCAACTGCCCCTGTCCATGAGAAACATAGGTGCCATCCCTGGGGGGTGACTTTATGATCTCCCATCCAATTGTCTAGACTGCGCTTGAACAGGGTCATTGAGGAGCTCTGTTTCACATGAATTGGGAATGTATTCCAGAGGAGCATCAATTTCTGAGATGTACATCTGTCTCTCCATCATGTTCTGTTAATGTTACAGGCTAAGTTGAGATCCCTTGAGTGAATGAGTATTGTCCCATTTGTTTTGCAGATGTGCAGCATTTCCATTAGGGCAGGGTCAGAGACTGCTCTGTAGGCCAGGCACAAGTCACTTCTCAGAGTTTGGGGTGGTCAAGCATTCACAAAATATGCCTTTTGATCCTTCCACTAAGGCTGTTCATATCACATATAGCAGAAAGTATCAAGTTTGCATTGTTCACCCAGTACTAGGGAAAATAAACTGTGTTTATACCTCTAGGAGACTGTTTAGTTTTATTCTAATGATAATGCTATGTTGCACCACTAATCCTACTCATTACAAGACAAAGCGCAGGTTCAGACAATTGTTATATGTCCTTTGTTGGGAATCTAGTGATGTGAGGCTACTGTATATGACATTACGACTGAACACTTTTATGATCATGGGAGGTTACTAGGATAATGGCCTTAGAGACATTTTCAGCCTAGCCATTCGTGCCCATGGGTTAGAAGGGGTATACGCTTGTGACTAGGCTTACGGAAAATCCCTGTTTCACATGAATGGTGAGTCTGTTCCAGAGAATGGGGAATCTCTGAGACACATACCTATCTCTCCAACATGTTTTGTTTATGTCAAGGCCAAGGTTTAGATTCTTAGGTCAGGTAATTCTAGTACTGTTTGTTTTGTGAATGTATGACAAATCCATCAGGGCTGGAGTGAAGGATGTGTTGTGGGTTAGGCATAGCTTGCCCTTCAGTAGTCTGTAGGAGACAGAGTACAGGGACATGGTTTTGAGGCAGACTGCACAGGACATATTATTTACGCCCTGTATTCTTTTAATCATTAGCGGACTGGAGTTCCACTCTGTGGCCATTCCAATTGTTGCAAATGCCTGGTCAGGTACATGCTGAAGGTAGCATTGTACTCAACCAGATGGTGTCCTAGGCTTTGTCTTACATGAGCTCCAAAATGAACTAACCCCTCACCTAAACACACTGTTCAAACTCAGCCTCTCTACAGGCTACGTACCCATAGAGTGGTGCACAGCAACAGTTATCCCGCTCCAGAAAGGTGGAGCCACAACAGACCCCGGGAACTATCACCCTATAAGCCTGACTAGCCTGGTCTGCAAGGCTATGGAGTGCATCATCATGAAATTCATTAACAGAGACATTGTGAACCTTCCGACATTGGACCCTACCCAGTTTGGGTTTGTTAAGGGCAGATCATGCCTCCTAAACCTGGTGGGCTTCTTTGAGACAGTTACCAAGGCTTTAGATGAGGGAATGGAGGTCCACACAGCCTATCTAGACCTCACAAAGGCTTTTGACACCATTCCCCATTCTGGTATTATAGACAAGCTCACCAGCCTGAACATAAACCCCTACGTCATGAGATGGGTTGCCAGTTGGCTCATGGATAGAACCCACACAGTGAGAGTTGCAGGCTCTAGGTCTGACTCTAAACCAGTTACAAGTGGCATCCCCCAGGGCTCAGTCCTGGGACCCCTCCTGTTCAGTATATACTTCTCAGAGGCACAGGCAAGTACAGGAGGACTATGGCTGACCGAGTTCACAGACAACTACAAACTGGGGGCCATAACTTGACACTCCAGGTGATACAGACATCCTCCAGAAGGGTCTCACTGAGAAGGATACCTGGTGTCAAAATCATGGCCTCAAGCTAAATGCCAGAAAGTGCATAGTCATCCCCTTTGGAAAAAACAAAGTACCCATGAACTATCATATACGTGGTAGTCCCCTAAATACAGGAAATGTAATAAGGGATCTGGGGACCCAAGTAGATAGTCATTTCTCCTTTGATAATCATATTGCCAAGGTGGCTAAAAAATCCTTCTATGTGGCCCACCTAATCACAAAAGGGTTTTCATCTAGAACAAAAGAGGTTATTGTGCCCCTCTACTCATTACTCATCAGCTCCATCATAGAGTACAATGCCCCATTAAGGATGCACCTTACAAGACACCTGCAACAGTTGGAAAGACCACAGAAGTACCTCACCAAGAAGATTACTGGCCTCAAACAGATGCCCTATGCAGCCCGACTGAAGAAACTCCAGCTGTACTCGGTTGCATACTGCTTACTCAGAGGTGATCTCTGCCTGACATACAAGGCCATGTTCAACCCAGAATTAATGGACATGCTCCACCTAAAAAAAAAAACAAATCTTCAAGAGCCACACGGTCTAGGGATCTAAACCTCACCACAACGATAAATAGGACGTGCTGGTGGGATAGATTCCTGTCCCAGAGACTCCCCATGCTTTGGAACAGGATTCCAATCTACATTAGGCAGAGCCCCTCACTACCACTCTTCAAGAGCAACCTTGACGAGTGGATGGGAAACAGAAAATTTACCCCGGGGATCACTGCAGTGGCTCTGCTGGACAGAGGCACAGGGAACTAATGGCTCTAAGGGGACGGCGAAAGCCAACACATTCTGGCTAGGCTTATAGATGCCCATTGGCAGATAGCCTAGTACTTACCTATGAACCTATGAACCTAATTATTGGTCTGATAAGGTCTTGGTACAGTGGGACTATGATCTCCTTAGATCTGGATACCATGCACTACTTAAAAGTTTTGCCACATAGAAGGATGTTCTCACTAAAATGGACACAGGGTGATAAAAGTTCAGGTTACTGTCAACCTGAGTTCCCAAGTCCCTTGATCTACCCTTAGGGAATTATCAGGGGTGGTCATCCTCCCAAAGGGTATAATTATGTTTTTTTTTTTTGCATTGAGTTTTAAGCCATGGTTCTGGCATCAGTAATTTGTCTGTGTCATACTTTCTTGGGGGATACCTACACCTTTGAGAGATTCAGTGATTGCACCCAGCTTGCAACCATCAGCAAATCTGGTCAGCCAAAGGCCCTCTACATTTGCTTGACTTTGGAGAAGTATATTCGAAAGTGGAGAGGTCTCAGTACTGAGTCCTGGGGGACACCAGTAGTAACAGGCCTCTTGGCAGAACTGGATTCCTCCACTGTAACTTCAAGAGTCCTATATGTAAGCCATTTGGCTATCCAATGGGTAACATAGGGATTTATGCCTAAATTTGTGAGTTTTTCTATAATACCCAAGTGAGGTATTGTTTCAAATGCCTTTGCCAGGTCAAAGTAGGCAGTATGTATAATTTTGCCCTTGTCTGTGGCTCTAGACCTTCTCAAAGAAGTGTGCAAATTTAGTAGGCACGACCTGCCCTTGACAAAACCAAACTGGGATGAGTTCAGAGTTTAAAGGTTTCCTATGTCTTTGTTTATTGGGTCCATAATAATTCTTTCCATGACCTTATATACATGATTAGTCAAACTTATGGGTCTGTAGTTCCCTGGGTCTGTTGATGGTACACCTTTGTGCAGAGGGATAACAGCTCCAGTCCTCCATTACCATGGAGATGAAGCCTGTCTGGAGGCTGTAGTTGAACAGAAATTCTAGTGGGCCTGATAGGTCATGTTTCAAGCTCTTTAGGAGATATCCTAGGATACTGTTGGGACTCACTGATGTGTTACTTTTACCTCCGGAGAGTGCAGTGAGGAATTGTTCTTTAGTGATAGTTAAGGGAGAAATATTAGAGGGTATTTCCTGGGGAGAAACTGGGGATGACAGAGGGTTGAAATCAGTGCTAAATTTATTGGCCAGCAAATTTGCTATATCCTCTGATTCAGTATAGGAAGGTCATTTTACTATTAGTTCAGCACACTGTTGGGTGTCCCCTTTAAGGTTGTGTATTTAAGTAAAAATGCCTGGTAGTTATCCTTAGCCTGGGAGGCTATTTTTGCCTCAAAGTTGGCTTTGGAGGACTTGATTAGTCCTAAATTGCTTGCAGATACTGATGAGGGAGTGTTTTGCTCTTTTGGCATAGTCCTTCCTATTTTTTGACAGGATTTTCTTTCTTTTGTTGTACAACTTATTTATACTGTGAGTCACCAAGGGGGGTTGTTTTTGGAGAGTATCCTAAGTTTATTTCAGTTAGGAACTGCTGTTTATATGCAGTTATTTACAAGCTCCTACAGGGTATCCATAAGCATCTCCACATAGGCCACTGTGTTCTCTGAATTTGGGAGGGGGCTGGAATTTAGATATGCCTTCACTTAATATTAGATAGTTAGTCTCGGAAAAGTTCTTAAAGGTTCTGGGGTTTTCTGTTAGTGCAGCCTTTCTGGAGGCTAAATTTGAATAAAAATTCTAGTGAGCCTGATAGGTCATGCTTTAAGCTATTTAGGAGACATCCTAGGATACTATCAGGACTCACTGATGCATTATTTTTAGTTCTGAAGAGTACAGTGAGGACCTGTTCTTTAGTGATATTTGAGGGAGAATATCACCTATCAAGGGTTACTGCTTTGTGATCTGATCTGACAAAGAAGGGCATTGCATGGAGATGGGGGAGGGGTGCAGCAGTCCCTCATATTTGTGAGCAACAGATTCAGGATATTTGCACCCCTAGTAGGTGTGCAGACTACCTGTTTCAAGGTATGTGTACTGACAAAATCTGGGAATCTTTGAGACTGAATGTTACTGGTTCTATATGTATCCCAGTTTTTGTTGGGGTAGTTGAAATCACGCATGAATATGGTATTAGACTGAATTGTGAGTGACTCCAGTTCATTCAAGTATGTGGTGTGGTTATCCTGGGTCATAGACAGGGGCCTATAGCTAGCAAGGAAATGATACTAAACTTTATCTAAGGTTAGTTGATGTGAATTAGCTCAAACATGTAATATTCTTTGACCAGTTTTCAGGTGTGCTTTCTTTTTATATAGATTGATGCACCTCCACCTCTTGTGCATTCTTGTGCAGTAGCTGGTCTAAATGTGTGGAAGGCATTATAACCTTATACTGCCAGAGCACTTTATATGGCTTTATACCATGTCTGAATAACTGCACAGATGCTCACACTCAGTAGGGTAAGGAGTGCTTTAGGTGAGGCTTTGTTTACACTCCTAGCATTGAGCAGTAACACCTTTAGTTTATCTTGCATAAAATGTACTATCTTGAAAGATTTATCAGACTGGCATTGCCTGAAAAAGGCACTGTAGGGGTGGATAATATTTTGGCCAATATCTGAAAGCCTAGTGAGGATAGGTTCAGACCATCCCTGGCAAAGCAGCATGGTCTGTTGATCATGTCTTCCCAAGATGACAAATATTGGTCCCCCCTTAGAAGGACACCAGTAACTTAGCCAATTGTTAAAGTCAATCATTTTCTGTTTATATTATGGTATCATCCTTGGATAAGATACAATGCTGCTCAGTGTTAGGCTCATACCTGTCTGGGACACATAATCTGAAAGCTCTATCATGTCTCTCTTCATCTAGTCCAGGGACATACGTCTCAGGTCATTAACACCCATTTCGACTATGGCAGAGTCATACTGGCACTTGTGGTTCAGTGTCATGAGTGTATGTGTGGTCTGCCAGATCCTTGCTCCTGATAGGCTTCTTAACATAACTGTCATCTTGTTCAGCCTGGTGAGGGGGACATCATCGTGTCTCATAATAGAGTCTCCAATGACCAATATATTGGGCTGTGTGGCAATTTGCCTTAAGGGCTTAGAGGTTGAGACTCTGTGAGATGTGATTGTATGTGTCCTGGGAAGTGCTGTCTTTGTAGACTGTTTGGGAGGTTACTGAAGGTAGCATATGGGAGACCTTTGAGGCTTGGGCAGAATGCAGTTAAGAGCCTCAGCATCTGTGAGTTTCTGGGTCTGACCCATAGTGGGTGTAGTGTGTGTTACTGGCAACCTGTATGAGGATATCACTGTCTGTATGTGAGAGAGCTTTGCCTCCAAAGACATAGTGTAATTACATCTCTTGCATACAGTATCAGTCTGCTTAAGAATAAGGTGGTTGTCAGTAAACATGCGACAATTGCTAAATTGTCTCAGGATGCCCAATTCTACTAGGCTGGCTACAGAGATAGTAGGAACATGCACATCCATGGCTGTGGATCCTCTTTTTTGTGATCTATGAGGGGTGGTGCAATCAGGGTTTAGAGTTGTTGGGCTGAGAGGAGAGGTCCGGGATTGGTCTAAACAGCACTCTTGGAGTAATGCTTCTCAGCTAGATACTTGAGAAAATAGCAGAGGAAGTTTTATATAGATGGATACACATCTGGGTGTCTGCTTTTACACAGAACACTATAAACCACTGCTGCACAGCTCAAAAGTGGTTATAGGAGATGAATTAAAGAAGAACCCAATCAGTACACAGTAAGAATGCAGTATAAGTGTATACATAAGGTCAGATTCTGCAGTAATTCACAATTCTCTCACTATAGTGAGTAATACTACAAGATGAAGGTTCCCAGACTAAGTAAAATTAAACAGAAAAAATGCAGTAGAAATGTAATAAAATGAGGTTCAGATCCTGCAACCATTCACAATGCTCTCACTATTGTGAGTTATATACTACAAGACTAGACAAAGGTCCCCAGACCGAGTAAAATGCAAGCAGAAAACATGCAATAGAAATATAATAAATGGGGCTCAGATCCTGCAGCAATTCACAATTATCTCACTATCATGAGTGATACTACAATTGTAAGGTTCCCTGACTAAATAAAATGCAAACAGAAAAAAATGTAGTAGAAATGTAATAAATGAGGCTCAGATCCTTCAGAAATTCACAGTTTTTCTCACTATTGTGGGACTAAGCCCCCCAGACCAACTAAAATACAAACAGTAAAAAGCAGTGGAAATTAAATAAATGAGGCTCAGATCCTACAGTAACTCACAATTCTCCCACTACAGTGAGGGGGTACTACAAGACTAAGGTCCAAGACCAAGTTAGCAGTTGACTTTTGGTTAAAAGAACAATACACAATTCAGACTAAAACTCTGAATATTGCAGTGTGCACTAGTTGAAATGGAATTAAATGAAACAGAGACTAGCTCAAGCTTGAAGAGTCTACTGGGAATGCCTTATCAGTTTGATATACTAGTGTCCAGTAGAAATAGCACCAGGAGGGGCTTGAAAACTCTAGTTCCGTATAGGGGCAGGCAGATATAATGGCAAGCACAACAAGAGTTGGTTGGGTGGGTGGTTAAAAAAATCCAAAAATCAATGCAATCAAACAGCAGTTTTTAAACTCAGAGCTCTTGTAGATGAAGAGGAATACAGGCGAATACCTTAAATAAGAAAACTGTTTTTTAGCTCCTCCCACTAGATCTAATTCCCATTTAATCAATGAATGCTAAAAGAATGTTTGCTAACTGACCCTATCTAACAAATGTTAAACTTCAATGATGGAAATCTAATGAAGGGATGGTTATGCATGGGGTACCCCCTAACTCATTACTTCACACTGCAAGGAGCTTCATGCTTGCAGATCTTGAGAAAATTATTTGTTCCCCAATAATGTGAAAGGTCCTAGCTTTGGTCGTACAATTTTGCCTTTAGTTGATTTTCACATGATGCTACATATACCTATGAACTGTCCCTGATTTTGTAGAATGTCTCTTAGATTGCCTCTTATTTTTGCCCTGTTTCACTTACAATTTTTAATTTTCTGATAAATTACTGAGTATTATAGTCAGTCAATAGTAACAGACTATTAGAGTTTCATATTTCTTACCTTTCAGAAAATGCATGTTAGTGCAAAGCCTGTTGATCCATTAACATTTTGAGTGAATCAGAATGATATTTAAAAATTGTCCCTGTTTTGGTCCTTTGCTCCCCCATTATTTTTGGCTTTGTCCATGATTACTTGAGGAGAATAATTAATAGCTTTCATGGCAGATACTGGCCATGGATATCTATATTGTGGCAGTGGTGGTAGTCTGGAAGGTTAGCTGTCTCAGACAAGTTTGTATCATACTAAAATATTCAGCCCAACAATGCCAATTGTTTGAAGTGCTTCACCATACCTCTTCTACATTGTCTCAGACAAAGGGTATAATGAGTCATTTCATTACTGGGAGTACATGTCACCATCCAATCACGTCTGCCTTGGGCTGTCTCTGGGAGCAAGAGTGAGGATATCAGCATTCACACTTCAGCAATCTTCAAGATTGGTGTTTTAGATTGCTTTGCAATCTGTTGTTGAGATAGGCTCTAAGGGTTTGCTGCTGTTTTTCCCCTAGAGACTACAGGAATGTCTACCTACAATGGCAAGACCCCAGACATGGGGGGGGGGGAATCTATCAGCCTTCTAATGCCATATGTCTGTCACACATTTGTCATAGACCCTGCTCAACAGAACAGCAACATGGACAGTGCAGAGATGTATTCTTCAGGGGATATCAATCCCATTAGTTTCAGACCTCTTGACAACAGACAAGAAGTGCAATTGGTGTCACAGTAATCTCAAATTAGAGGATATATGAGGGTCTCTGTCCAAGAAGAGCTATACAATATATGACAAAATGTGGGGGTCATTCCCAATAAGGGCTCCAGGGCATACGTGATGCAACACACTTAGGAAGTCCGCAGAAGACATTGAGGGAGTGGATGAGGTTCTAACAGCCGTCCATGTTGGAGAAGGAGTATTGTCTCTGGGCAGAATTAGCAGTAGAGTGAGACTGCAGCAGTCAGTGACTAGAGCAGGAAAACTTCAACCTGGATAACAGAAATCTGAAAGAGGGGTCTTCTTCCTGGAAATCTAGGACCATCTGTCAGTGACTAAATTCCATCTTCAGAAGTCTAGGTGAAACAAGCTCCATGGTCTCCCTGTCAGGAGAATTTCTGTGAGATTAGAACAAGAAGTAGGATTGAAGTCTAAGGCAATCCATCATTGAACAAGTCCTTTCCTCAGAAGCTCAAATAAGAAAGTATCTGTGGTCATCTGAAAAAGGGAATCTCTGTATGGTCAGTATAAGGAGCAGGTTAGTTTCTATGAAGGTTATGAGGGCAGTAATGATCTGACACAGTTATGCAGCCTTCAGGTATGGGAAGAAGCGTGGTTTTGCATATTCCCCAGAGACCAAGTCCCTTTTTGAGATGGAAGTAGTTCCAGTCTCTGTTGTTCATACAGTGTGAGCTACCTCTCTTTGGCCTTGTCTAATATATTGATCAGTCTGGCTGATCAGCTCTTACTGGTGTAGAGCTTTTGAAGTGTAGCTCATGTGGTCACCATGCATGTGGATAGCTTCTCCACTAATGCAGCATGCAGAGTAAGGGATATATACAGTCAGTGTCCATTTCCACTCAAAGCAAGATTAGGGAGTCACAGCCAGAATAAAAGGCTGCTTGGGGTGGGGCAGGCACAGTGTGGCAATTAGCCATGTATACATCTGTCTGGCAGCTACAGCCATGCAATAGGCATATGTTTGTCTAATGACACATATTTTTTAAGTTCTATTCACAAATGTCACCACAGAGGCATTCAAGTGCAGATGCAGATGTTACACATCATGTTTTTTGCACACACACAGTCAAGTGATCTGAGTACATTGATGGCTTTGGCCTACTTTGACCTACTAAAACAAAGAATGCTGGGTCATCTCCAATATTTGTCTAATCTTATGATATGTTCAACACAGCCCTTAACACAGATGCTGATAACTGAGTGAACATGCCAGACCCATGTTTTAGTCCTTTGCTACTGTGTTAAAGCTCTATCACAGTCAGAAGCCATAATGTATGGCATTTACATGATATGCATCTTTTATGTTATGGAACATCTAAAGTCTCAGGTGACTCAGATGAACATTTGCAGTGAGTATGCATTTAAATAAAAGCTGTCCTTTTCATAATACTGGTGATGATGATGATAGCAATATATGATTTGACTGTTCAAGGTTCATGACGCCTGAATATGTCACCATAGGATATGCACTACACAGTTATGATATCACTAGAATATAGCTCTGGTATTGTGATGGCATATAACACTGGCTAATGCATTATTACATTATAGTGACGATACTCCAATATCATGAAAAAAACAAACCAGTTAAGCACTTTTATAGTGCAAGATCTGATCTTAATAATTGTTAAACACCTCTACTTCACTTATTAAGATCAGGTATCACTCTAAGCAGTTAAATCTGCCAGTACTTGCAAGAAAATGACAGCAGCAAAATTAAAAACAAGTTTCTCTCTGTCTACTGTCTGTATCAGTGATCTGTCTCTAACCTTCCTTAGCATAAGACAAAGTGTTATGCTGCCTTTCTAACACAGCTCACTAAGGCATGTTACAATGTCTTTCTGACAGGCTTGCTAAGTGCTTTATAACTTTGAAAGCCAGCAAAACACTTAGTGCTTTTTAACTAGTAGTACACGGAGCAGAGAAAGATCCATGCATTACAAAGAATTACATTGGGTCTCTGATCATAACCTTTTATTATTTGTTCTCTACACGGATGCTATGATTGACCCTTCGAGCTTGGCCCTCAAGGGGAATTTCATGGCATCCATGTCTTGAATGCATAATAAGATAGTTATGAATGGAGCAAATCATACCAAATTATACCCTTGTGACTAGTACATGACAGTTACTTTAGTAGTATGTTGAAAATTGCTGTTTCAAGGGGTATATAACAGTTGTTATTGTGATGCTTGGGCTGCATGTTCTTGTGACACTATATTTGGAAAACTTACCACATAAAAGCCTCATCTGGAGAGCTAGTATTGGTTAACAGTTGGCAGCTTTCAGGAAAAAATGACACAATTTCCATACATACATATGCTACAACCTGACTGCTGTCAGAAACAGATATGCGCATGTCTTGAGTTGGGACCCCTTGCTGTTTTGCAGATTGAGCTGTAGAGGGAAGGGCTTAGGAGTTTTATCATTTAATGGAGCAGGTCATGACAGCATTGCAGGAAATTTCCTAAACATCTGGCACTTGCATTATCACACATTGTGGCTGGAAGAACATACTGCAGCCAACAATAATATTACTGCACAACTGTGCACATTCACGTGGTTAAGGGAAGGAAGTGCCTGATGCCACTGGGGGACTACATCATCAGATGTCAATGCTTTTTACCACCTATGCAAACATCACGAAATTTGGAAAAACAGCAAGTTGATCCATAGCATACCATCTTAACGAGTACTCTACTGCCGTGGGTACTGGACCTTCTTGCATACATTCATACATATAAACATACATACATACATACATATATACATGCATACATATAGATATTTCAGGCATGGGCAACAATGCCTTTCAAGCCTGTCAATATAGCAAAACAGTAATTTCCATAAGTGTCTAAGTTGTCCTTAAAAATATCTAAATTAGTGCTTGCCTTAATATCATTTGGTTTTCTATTCTAGGCAAGAGCTATTCTCTCAGCAAACCAATTTGTACATCTCTCATTCCTACATAATCTCTTACACAGGTTGTCTGATAATTCTGTATGACTCTTTGACAGCCCCAAGCATTTTCAGAGGTAGTTGTCTCTAAATGCTCTATATATCTGAATACAGTCTCCTGTTAAATATCTGTAGCAATACTATACAACTGTATCTCAATCTTTCATAATAGTTTACATTTTCACATCCATGGACGGCATTAGTATCTCTCTGCTGTACTCATGCTAGTTTTCATATAAAGTGTCCATATCATTATTCCACACCTTAGTTTGGATCTGAAATAAATTACATCTGGTTTCGTATAGTTTATAAACCTTCTTTGTACAGTCTATAGGTTTATAACTATTTTTAACCAATTGTTTGATATAAGAAAAACTTAGAGGTGGATCTATCCATATACCCAGGTTCTTAACTGAATCTACAGTTTTGATCACTGTGAGCTATAATAAATATTTATTTTTGATCTATGTCTCCCAAATCTCATATGCTTAGTTTTTGATGTATTTATCAGCATATTATTCTCCCATGCCCAAGTGGTCAATTTAGTCCAGTTATTTTGCGGACATGCCCTATCTGCAACCATTGTAATCAGTTTTCCCATTTTCAAGTCATCTGTATACAAACTATAGAACACTTCAGATGAAAAAGCTAAATCAGAAAGATCCAACATAAAGTTTATTGATTTGTATACCTGTACTCCTACCACATCTTATATGTCTGTAAAATAATTTCCTATTAAGCTGACCTTTATATAAATTTTTTTTCATATTTTCCTGATTTTGTCTCACACTACATTTAATATGTCTGTCTATTTTAGTTATGGTCTCTGAACTAGAAACATATTTTACTGCACAAATTTGCTAGAGACATGCTTACACAGTGTGTTAAATGGTTCTGAATTATCCATATATACTCCAAAGGTCAGCAAACTATGACCTGGCAAAACAAATTTTACATTTAATTAAAATAATCTCATATTTACTAATGTCAGATATATGTGCACTTGGAATGGGAGAGGGACATAATAATACTTGATGGAAGTTTTTGCAACCTGGGACTGCTGATCTTTAGTATCCCTCAGAGTAGTATTGCTACTTTTGGGGTACCCAGTTAACTTCACTGGATCTGGCAGCATTAATTGTGTTCATAGTAAAAAACAATTCCTTGCGTACTTCAGCTTGAAATTTGCAAATCAGTTTTGAGCTGACGATATTCAATACAAAGCTTAGAGTTGTGCTTTTCTGAATAAGAGAATAGGGTCACCACCCTGGACAACTTGACATAATAAAATGCTGACAAGATTAATTCAGATAGCTATTTTTAATAAATCTATAAAAAAGCTCTCATTTGTCTAGGATGTGGATCAAGAATGGATAATTTAACAATTGTGGTTTAGATGAAGACTATATGATTGACAAACTTGATTCAACTCTGCAAGAAATTTCCAGTCTAACTGCAATACCTGCAACAACTTTACTGGCATATGTTATTCTGCCCCACCATCAGGATCAACCATCTAGAATTATGTATATGAAAAAAAAACTATTGAGTTCAACTATATGCTTTTTATGTTTTGTTAGCAGCTAAAAGTAGAAGTATTTTAAATGGCATGCCTACCACAATTTACCAAAAGAAGTACAAACAAAGAGAGCAAGCATGGCACCCAGAACACAAGTGCTGGTTCAGATCTGTGCTAAATTTAAAGTGCATATCTGCATTCTGTGTCTTTCTCATGGAAGGAAGATATATAGAAAGCTTTGAATGCTGAACAGATCTCACAAATTTGAAGCAGCACATTTAACTGAATGTATACACCTAGACAATCATTATATTGTATAACAATAATATTCCTTTCTGGCTGGAATTTCTAGGCTACTGATTTTAATAGCTCTCATTCCTAAATAAGCATTGCAGTCTGGTTGAGATATATCTATTTATAGTTCTTTTAATGTTATTTCTCTTCAAATTACACACTTCTTCTTCTTCTTTCAGCTTTTCCCGGTTAGGGGTTGCCACAGCGGATCACCTGTCCGCTCATGATTGGAAGTTGAGTTTTATGGTGTCGAGTTGCCAGCCCGGCACCCAACCTTCCACAAAAGGAACACACACACACACACACACACACAGGGCCTATTTGGAGTGTCCAATCCACCTACAGCATGTCTTTGGGAGGAAACCAGAGCACCCAGAGGAAACCCATGTGACCACAGGGAGGACATGCAAATTCCACACACAAGGCACCCCAGCCAAGGATCGAACCGGAGAACCTCTTGCTGTGAGGTGGCAATGCTAACCGCTGCACCACAGTGGCCGCCCCTTCAAATTACACACTACTAGGATTTATTATAACATTTTTAGTCAGAGCTTTGAGTTACCTTCCTGTTCTAGTAGTGGCATATAATCTTAAGTTACAAGCAAGTGAGGAACTATTATGACATTATTACCAGATGATATGTATCAAGTAGGACTCTCATCTTATTACACATCTTTCCAAAGTATTGGGTCTCCCACAAAAATGCCTATTCACTGGAATCACAGTTCAGATTATGTAATTAATGTTATTAATGCAACCTTATGATGCCGATACTAGAAAAGTAGTGCTACCCTTTGTGCTATAATGATGATACTTAAGGTCATCCCAAAACATATTAATACCCTGTGACTTAATCAAAAGTCACTTCTGGTTTCAAAGATTCAAAAGAAAGTTTATTGTCATTTAGGAAACATAAGTACTACCTAAACAAAATTCTGAGTGTCAGCTCTTTTACAGGAAAAACAAACACAAAAAGACAAGACATAAAAGGTATTAAAGAATAAACAATAACTATATTATAAAAGTAGATGTCTAGGTAGCTGACGCACATGCTTGTACACTGACTACTAGATGATTAACACATGAAAAGTACACTATACACAGAGGTGAGATTGGGTGATATTGCACATAAGGAAGTGATTGGAATTGCACTTGAATGAGATCATAACAATCTTTTATAGTTTTGATACATCCAGATTTACATCTGCATTAATGAGTCTTATTGCAGTTGGATAAAAACTGTTCATGAACCTGGAGGTCCTGCAGCAGATACTCTGTATCCTTCTACCAGATGCAAGTTTAGTGAACCAACCATACGCTGGATTAGAAGTGTCACTCAGTATTTTGCGGGACCTCTTTTTATGTCTCATTTAGAGCTCCTGTAAGGTAGGAAGACTAGTGCCCACGATCTTTTCTGCTGTTCTTATTATTCTTTGCAGCTTCTTCCTTTTGGCCATTGTGCTGTTACCGAACCATACAGTGCAGTTGCTGGTGATAATGCTCTCGATGGCTCCTCTGTAGAAGGTATTTAGAGCATTCATAGAGAGCTTTGCTTTTCTAAGCCTTCTTAGGAAGTGTAGTAGCTGATGGGCATTTTTAATTAGCTGGCCTGTGTTTGTACTCCAAGAAAAATCCTCTCATATGTGTACCCTCCGGAACTTTGTATTTTGGACTCTCTCCACTGCTTCAACATTGATCTTGAGGGGCAGGTGCATGGTAGAACTTTTTCTGATGTCAATAATGATTTCTCTTGTTTTATTGACATTCAGGTCCAAATTGTTGTTATTGCACCAAACAGACAGGGAGTTGACCTCATTCCTATACCCACTCTCATCATCACAACTTATGAGTCCCACCACTGTGGTGTCATCTGCGAATTTGATGATGTGGTTGTTGCTAGCTTTCACAGAGCAGTCATGGGTAAGGATTGTGAACAGTAGAGGATTCAGCACACAACCCTGGGGTACTCCGGTGTTGATTGTAATACTCCCTGAAGTGTTGTTACCAGCACAGACCCTCACTGGTCTTCCAGTCAGGAAATCGAGGATCTAGTTGCACAGCCCTTTATTTATGCCAAGGTTGATTAGCTTTTCTATTCTCTACAAAAGGGCCTTACAGAAACAGATGGCAGTACACTAAACACAGAAATTGTGATAAGAGACTTAGGGACACAGGTGGACAGTGGTCTCACCTTCGACCTTCGACACGCCACAACACAGTCAAGTCAATCCTTCTATGGCACACCACATCACAAAGACTTCATCCAGAAAAAAGGAGGTCATTGTCCCTGTACATTCATCATATAGACTCATATAGAATTAGAACGCCCCATCATTTGGTATGCTCTCACATAATCTGCAACAACAAAGAAGGCCTCAAAAAAACAAAAGGGCCTAAAAACAGAAACCTAAAAGAGCTAGGCTTAAAACAGAAAAAAACAGCTGTCTGCTCATACTCAACTATTCTCAGATCTCATCTGATCTCACATACAAGATCCAATCTTAGCTGTGGGACATGTGCTGTTGCTAAAAATACAAATCCCAATCCCAATCCCTCACCCTCCAGGATCTAAACCTGTCATAATAAAAACAAACAAAACAAAACTTTCCTGACCCACTGACTATCCTGACCCAGGGATAGGTTCCTGACCCATAGATGTTGCCCACATGTCAAGCAGAGTGCCTCTTGACCTCTCTTTGAAAGGAAACCTTGTGATTGGATGGGAGAAAGGAAGCCCCAGGATCACGAAATTCACCCCAGGGACAGAAAGTAGTAAATAATGTGGGAAGAAATAGCCAGAAGGCTATAAGTTGCATTGAATCACAATATTGAATGCCGAGCTGAAATCTATGAACAACAGCCTGACGTAGTTGTTCTTCTCTTCAAGATGCTCCAATGTGAGGTGAAGTGCCACCGAAATGGCATCAGCAGTTGATCTGTTTGCCTAGTAGGCAAACTGCAGTGGGTCAAAGGATTGGGGTAGTACTGTAGTAAATGCCTTTTAACCAGTCTTTTGAAGCATTTCATTAGATTTGATGCATGAGCCACCAGCCTGTAATCATTTAGACAGGTGGGGTTGACTTTTTTGGTCAGACTATCAAAAAGAGTTGGTATCCTAGTAAGGATGGTAATGAAGACATGATGCAATACTGGAACTGTGTTAAAAGTAGGTATTACTAAAGAAGACAAGATTAATCATTAAAGAAAATAACACAGTATGCCGGCGTTGTCAATACACAACTTCCTTGAAGGCAAAAATCTTGCATACAAATGAGATTGCCAAGAATACCATCACTACATCCCTCACACATATTACTCAACACACACACACACACACACACACACACACACACACACACACACACACACACACACACACATATTTTCTTATGTTAAGCTGCTTAAAAGAAACCTTCCCAAATCTGAAAAACCTCCAAAGCACATAACAGCAGTACTGCTCCTCAGCAATCACTGAAATATACAATGAAAGCAACACCAAACATCTCACATAAGTGTACACCCAATGGTCCCCTAACAGCAAAGCCCATAAGGCAAGCATATACTTTTCCTAATACTCTTATTACTGGGGACTCCATTGTGTGACATGGAGATGCCCTACTCATCAGGTTAGACAAGGAGAAAATAAAGTTAAGTTGTCTATCTGGAGCTAGGATCTGCAATATCACTGAGACACTCAAGTCATTCCACCCCAGGTACCAATATGATTCTATTGTAGTCAATGTGGATGTAAATGACCTGAGATGTACCTCACTGGACTACATGAAAAGAGACATAATGGATCTCTTGGAATATGTGTCACAGATAGGTATGAGCCTTGCACTGAGTAGCATTCTACCTTCAAGGATGCTGCCACAGTATAAACATAAAATGATTGATTTTAGTAATTGGCTTTGTTCCTGGTGTCAGTCCAGGGTGATCCAATATCTGTCCGCATGGGAGGACATGGTCAACAAACCATGTTGCTTTTCCAAGGATGGGCTGCACCTGTCTAGCCTAGGCTTTCAGACACTGGCTAAAACATTATCCACCCTCTTAGTGACTTTTTAGGCAATGTCAAAGATAAAACTACCAACGTAGTAAAAAAGATTCTCAGCATCCTTAAAGTTTTACTGCTCACTGCTAGGAGCCTAAACAAGAAAACTCCACACCTTTCAAGACCTCTTCACTCTGAAGAATGTAGATACCTGTGCCTTGACCAAGACTTGGTTTAAAGCCATAGAAAGTACTTCAGCAATACAAGGGTACAGTGCCTTCCACACATTTAGACCAACAACAGTACAGACAGGGGCCAAAGGTGGAGGTGTCTCAATCTATGTTAGTAACAAACACACCCTCAGTTTGTTTATACAGGATAATACCATGGAGCTCATCTGTATGCAAGTCACCATAGGTAAGGTCGAACCACATCATAGCTACAGCTCACCATCTATGCCCCTAGGGTCTCATGACTCTTATCTAAGCCTACTAGAGGTGCTCATCATCCAACTAAAAAACCCAATTCATTGGGAAACTTACCCTACTTCAAACTCACAGGCAAAATCCTTCTGGGACTTTATTAATACAATCAACCTGGAAGAGATGGTGCAAGCTCCAACCAGGGGATCAAACATACTGGATCTGGTACTCACCAACATGGGAGAGTATTGCACCCCCACCCCACATGTCATGTCCTCACTAGTGAGGTTGGATCACAAGGCTGTCCTCTGTGAAGTAAAAATAAACCCAGGAAACCCAGCTAAATCAGTAACAGTTAGGAACTATTCTAAGGCAATCTGCATCCTATAACAGCTTGTCAAAATTCAACGCTCTCCCTAAATGAGTGTAACTAAAGAAATATATATATTTTTTTGAGGTGGGTAGGGTACAGGATCTGAATTGTCCAGACATAGTAAGGCCGTGCTAGGTTTAATTCTGGTGGTTCTCAAAAAGGCAGTTACAAGAAAATGGAAATCAAAGTCTAAACCAACCATACTTGAAGAAGTGAATATTGTAACAGATAAAAGAACTGGAATTGGGATCTTTAGAAAAGGGTAGGAGCAAATTACATAAAAAAATAGATGTTGTGGGAACAATACGAGCAGAATAATGTTTTGTAGGAAGAATGAGGTTTAAGCAAAGGCAATAATTGACCAACCAATGTAATGCTGAATTGTTTATATTGTGCAGAAGAATATATATGTGATGTATAATGATTGTAACTTTGAACGTGTTAATATGTTTTTTTTATATAAAAGTAAGTGTGCCTATGTCACAAGTGATAATTCAATAAAGGTGTTTAAAAAATAAACTCAAGGCTCCCCTAAGCCCAAGACAAGAACTACATATGAAGAATTATTTTAAGAGTCCCTGCACAAACATGTGAATGGCTGCATAGAGGCTGCCATACCTACCAGAAGTAAGCCCTAAACAAAAACTGAAAACAACTTCCACTGATGGAATCCAACCTAAACAGTGTATATAATAAGAGCAAAAATCAGGAAGAGCAACTCCCTTAAAGACAAGTGCTTGCTTATACAACTAAACAAGAAACTGAGAGGTCTAATTAAGTCCAACTTGACCAGCAACAAGAAAAGGATAGCATTGCAGGCTAAGCACATTACATGGCCTTCTTTAGTTATGTCCAGAACCTTAAAGGTAAGCAGTATGCTGAGCTGTCACCAATCAGGGTGACATAGCAAATCTACTAGCTGACAAATTCAGCTCGAACTTCACCTCCCACTCCGCCACCCCATTCCTCCAGGTGAAATCCCCGCCAACATACTTCCCCCAAGTATTAGCAGAGACCAGATGCTGGTAAAAGTCAAGAACACTGCCTCTATATGTTCCAACAATATTCAAATTTACCTTCTGAACAGTCTAATACATCACCTATCAGGGTCACTTGAGACACTCTTCAACTACAGCCTCAAAACAGGCTACATTCCAAGTGAATGAAAGACCACAACAGTCATTCTCCACCACAAGGGTGGACCATCAAGTGACTTAAGGAGCTACAGACCAATCAGTCTAACAAGCCTATTATGCAAAGTTATGGAATGAATTATCATGAAAATGATAAACAAGGACATTGGCAGCCTACAGACACTGGACCTATCCCAATTTGGCTGTGTTAAGGGAAGGACTTGCCTACTTAGCCTGGTAGACTTCTTTGACAGGGTCAACAAGGCAATGGATGAGGGTAAAACAGTACATACTGTGTGTATTGACCTGGCCAAGGCATTCAATATAATACAATACAAAACTTCACTCAGGCATTGCTAACAAGCCCTCTGAGCTAGGCACAAGTCCCTATGTAACTCTCTGAATTCTTAGATGACTCACAGTCAGGACCCACATAGTCAGGATCAGTAAGACCACCTTCACCACCAGTGGAGTACACTAGGGCTTCATGCTGGGCCCAGTCCTGTTTAGCATCTACTTCCCAGAAGTTAAGACTAATGTTCAAGGCCTCTGGCTCACCAAGTTCACAGATGACTGTGAAATGGGAGTTATTATAGACTCTCCCAAGACACCAACATCTTGCAAGATGGTTTAACACAGAGAAATGAATGGTGCTAAAGCCATGGCCTAAAACATAATGCAAAAAATTGCATTATATTGCCCTTGAGGAAAGTGTAAACACAAGTGAATTACTCCCTCAATAAAACACTCCTAAGGGTCAACCCAGTAGTAAGGGATCTGGGAACATATGTAGACAGCAACCTGACTTTTAACCAACATGTATGAAAAATTGTAAGAAAATACTTTTATGTCACCCATTGTTTAGATAAGGGTAAGAGTATAGCATACAGGCCCAAGGAAGTTATAGTAACATTCTACTCAGCCCATATCAGACCCATCATTGAGTACAATGCCCCCTTTGGTATATACTTAACCAGATACTTGCAACAGTTGAAATGCCCACAAAGGTTTTTTAGCAGGAGAATTCAGGGCATTAATACCCTGTACTACCCTGTACTATGATGCCCTAAAGGCCCTTTCTCTGTATTCAGTATCCTACAGGAGATCTTTGTCTAGCTTACAGTACTTTCTCAGACTCAGCCCTGATGGATCTTTTGCACATGTACAAAACAAATAGGACCAGAAACACCAGAACCAGAGATCTGAACTTTGCTTATGACATAAACAGAACATGCCGGAGAGACAGATATGCATCCCAATGGATCCCCATGCTATGGAACAGGCTCCCCATCCATGTAAAATAGAGTTCATCCCTGACCCTATTCAAATGCAACCTTGACAATTGGATAGAAAATCATAAATTTACCCTCAGTCTGGCCCCCTTGTTCTTTATGGACAGAGGTCATCAATAAGAAAAGTATTATCCTAACACCCCACTTACAAATCTGTAAGTTACCTCCCTACTAATATGTCCCCCCCCCATATAAACGCTCATGATAATTCTGGATCCAAATGGGTTTAGGGTGCATGGCTAGGCTTGTAAGGGACTTAGTGGTCATTAGTCTAGTAACAATCTCTGAACCTATAGAAGATAACCTTGCCAGTTTATCACAGAAGTAAGATTTTGTTTTGCTAAACAAAGACAGACTGCAAGATCAGATGAGTGACTCATAGAATGATTATGTAGCCAGGGTGAATACTCACACAGTTGCCTGAAGTTCACATTTGCATGCTTGCATTTCTGTCTGAACCATCCTGTGACATGATTTGCCAAATGGAATTCTTATTTCTGTTATCAGTCACACATAATACACTCTGAGTTTGGGGATGAGAACTCTGTATTCACTCTTCAGAAACAGTAGGGAGACATGAGAAATATATTGATAAGACATTTCCTACAAGTCTTTTCAAGTTATTTTATGTGTTCATATCAAGTCCAATAACATTGGTAATTTGAAGGTACATTTCTGTCTTATTGCTGGGGAGTACTCTCCTAGGATCAATAAGAATTCTTAATGACGTTTGTCCTTTAATATCTAGTAATTGCTATAAGAGAACCTTATTGCCATTACATGACAACCATTGTATTCTGGGCAGTAGTCAGTAGCTGGTAAGGGAGCATAGCCAGAAATAGAACCATTTGATCTGTACAACAAGGTCTTATGCTGGAATCCCTCCAATAAAAGTGGCCTTTGTTTGATAATGAAATATGGTTGACCAAGTTTGCTGAATACTGCAAACTGGGCATAATTATCCACTAATCCACTATACAAAACAGCAGCAATGAGGGCTGGAATATGCATATACATCAAAAACAGTCTCAAACTATATGAAAAAAGTGCAGCACATTTGTCTCTCCTCATATCTTGTAAAACATTACTCTTCTTCAGACAGATACAGTTATAAGAGGCTTAAGTACTTATGTGGCTAGCTTTCTCTAATTCAGTCATCATATTTCCACCACAATCAGGAAATCCTTCAACCTGGCCCAATTAATTTCCAAGGAAATATCTTCAAGATCCAAAGAAGTAGTCATCCTACCTTTATACGCTTCCCTTACTAGATCCATCATTGTATACAATGCCCCCTTTGGTATGTACAACTTTAAGCATACCACTTAACTGGAAAGGCCCCAAAGATTTCTAATCAAGAAAATTAAAGGTCTTAGATTTTTCAGCTGCCTCAGTAGATTAGCACAATTCCCCTTATACTCAGTAGCTTAAAGGTTGCTCCAAGGTGGCCTGCATCATGCTTTTTGATACAGGAAAGACCCAGTCCTATTTGACCTCCTCTTTCTACCCAAATGGTAGGCTGTACAAACACCCACACCAAAGACTTAAATCTGCACCAAAAATGACCAAGACTCAATGGAGAGATATACATTCCTAACTCAACATATTCCCAGCATATAGAATAAGTTATCACTACAGGTCAAAGTACCACTTTGGATACCTTTAAGGCTAGTCTTGATGACTGGCTGGGTAGACACACACATTTACTCCATGTTTCTCATGTACTGCCTGTTCAGTTTGGGAGATAAGCCCTATTAAGTGCCTGAAAATGGTGGCAAGAACTTTTAACTTTGTCTACTTAAAATGTATATGTCTAGACATCTTACGATCACTGTGATTGCTTGCCTAGCATGTTCTTATGTTCTTATACTGGAAAGTAAAACACTACTGATTTTAATATTAGCAAACCTTACAGTAGAGAGAATAATATTTATAAAAGATACTTTGCACAGGAAGGCATATTTGTTGCTTGTAAAGTCATAAACTTTAAGAAAAGTAGGAGAAAAATAGAATAACATTTAAAAAAATAGTCCCTTGTAAATTCTGATAGGTTAGTATTGCAATGCTGCAAAATGCGACTAACCAACACTAAATGTAAAGAATAACATGACTGGCTGTGAGTTTTCAAATGAATATCCTATGGTTTTTAGTGTCCAGAGGTTGTGAGGTATGTTCTCCAACTTTCTGCTGTCTGAATTTGTACTGCAGGGCAACATGTGCCTCTCTTTTTCCAAAGGTAACAAAAACATAACAAATCTCTAAATATTTTGCCATGAAAGACTTTTTTTCATAATTAATTGAGAGTTAGTGTTAGTTGCACAAAATCACCTTCTGAGAACAAAATGAATATTTCAGGGTATTATACAAAGAAAGACTCATTATTTATTTATTTATTGCATTTTATTTACTGGGATGGTCTGACTTCAGCCAAGGCCTGGGGAGAAAAGTTCCATTAAAGTTACAAAATTACACAAAATTTACAGAGAAAAAAGAATTTCAGTTACTTAGTAGAAACTGAGTTTTGGAATCATGCAATGGGTAAGACAGTCAAGACAGAGGTTAATAATGTTTGAGTGTAGGACTGTTATTCAATACTAAACAAGTTGTATTTACATATACAACAATAAACAAATTCAACTTTCATAGGGGTAATGAAAAGCAGTATATAGTTAAAAATGTAGATAGGATTTATTTACATTATTTATAGGATAAGATTGGAGAGCAGGAGAGATTAGGTGGTGCTGACAGTCTTGAGATTTGAGAGAGAGAGAGAAAGTTAGTATGTGAACAAGAACAGAGCCAGGTGAAATCTAGGAGATGTTTTAGGTTGTGTTTAAAGCTAGATGCAGAGTTGTCCTGTTTTAGCGGGATAGGCAGGGTGTTCCACTGTCTGGTGACATAGGTCAAGCACAGTGAGTCTCCAGCTGTACTACTGGATTTGGAAGTTATTAGTAGACTCTTATTACCCGAGCAAAGGCAACATGGTGGGGAATAGTGCTTGAGAATGTTTTGTAGATAAGGGCATGTTTGTGGTTTGTATATTACTTTGTGGGCTATTTAAAGTTCAGTGAATGTAAGTTGATTAGGTAATTCTAGCTAGCTGAGCTTCTTTAGTGTTAATCAGTGGTGTGTAAGGTAGGATGCATCAGTGTTAGTCAGTGGTGTGTACGGTAGGATACATTAGTGTTAGGCAGTGGTGTGTACAGTAGGATGCATTATTGTTAGGCAGTGGTGTGTATGGTAGGATGCATTAGTGTTAGGCAGTGGTGTGTATGGTAGGATGCATTAGTGTTAGGCAGTGGTGTGTACGGTAGGATGCATTAGTGTTAGGCAGTGGTGTGTACAGTAGGATGCATTATTGTTAGGCAGTGGTGTGTATGGTAGGATGCATTAGTGTTAGGCAGTGGTGTGTATGGTAGGATGCATTAGTGTTAGGCAGTGGTGTATACGGTAGGATGCATTAGTGTTAGGCAGTGGTGTGTACAGCAGAATGCATTAGTGTTAGACAGTGGTGTGTACGGTAGGATGCATTAGTGTTAGGCAGTGGTCTGTACAGTAGGATGCATTAGTGTTAGGCAGTGGTGTTTACGGCAGAATACATTAGTGTTAGACAGTGGTGTGTACGGTAGGATGCATTAGTGTTAGGCAGTGGTGTGTATGGTAGGATGCATTAGTGTTAGGCAGTGGTGTATACGGTAGGATGCATTAGTGTTAGGCAGTGGTGTGTACAGCAGAATGCATTAGTGTTAGACAGTGGTGTATACGGTAGGATGCATTAGTGTTAGGCAGTGGTGTGTACAGTAGGATGCAATAGTCAGTGGTGTGTACGGTAGGATGCATTGGCTGCAAACTTAGGTATTCTATTAAAGCTGCCTATAATTTATTTAGTAGGGTTGTCTGAATGTTGGTTAATATGGGTGATGCATACATATGGAACAGGAGAAGGTAGGATGATGCAAAGGATTTGCTTGAGGAGTATGTGAGGTAGGGTTTGTTTTGGTAGGGACATCCACTTATTAGGGAGTTTTCTTGATGGCCTGAGTGATGTGCAGGTCAAATTTTAGGATATTGTCTATTATGACTCCTAGTAGTTTGGTATTTGTTATAGTTCTATGATGGTGTTGTTTGTTGAGGTAATATTAAATGGTGCACTGGTGTTTGAAAGAGATCTGGGTGTAAAAAGCATTTTTTTTTTTTTGGGACTTAAGAATAGCTGATGAACCTTTAGCCATGCTTCTATGGAACTGAAGGAGTCTTGAGTCATTTGGTGAAATAGTGGAAGGACTGAGGCTATGCAGATGGCGGTATTGTCAGCATATTGTACTAGGGTGGCAGGTTTGCTGGCTTTGTGCAAGTTGTTTGTGAAAAAAAAAGCTGAAAAATATTAGGCCTAGAACTGACCGTCATGGTACAGTGACAGAGACAGGGAGAAAGGGGGATAAGTCCTCATTCTGTGTTACTGCCTGTTGTCTGTTGGGAGAGAAAGATACAGAACCAAGTAAGAGGGAAATGCAATAGTGATAGGGAAGATATTTTATTGTTTATGAGTTGATGGGATACTGTGTCAAGTGCTTTTCATAAATCCAGGAACAGGGAGGATAATTGGTTACCACTGTGTCTGTTGGTATTTATGGTTTCTGAGAAACTAAGCAGAGCTACTGTTGTGCTGTGGTCAAAAGTCATGTTGTGGGCGGGGGGGTAACTTGTTGTTTATGAGATGGTTTAGGAGATGTAAATGAATGCATCTTTCTAAAATATTGGACAGAGGGCATAGAATTGCAATGGTGCAGTAGTTGGAAAGGTCTGTGGCTGATCTATCCTTGTGAAGTGGTATAATATGTGATTTTTTTCCAAATAGTGGACACATAGCTTTCTGTGATACATCTATTTATGAGTATTGAAATGAGGTATGGCAGCACATTGGCAGCTAACTTATGGTATTCACATGGGAGTTTGTCAAATAATTTTCAGTTTTTGAAGGTAACTTTTGATAGCTGAGGTAGGTATGTGATAGAAAGAAAACAAAGGAGTATTGTGAGCATTACTGTTGGGGACAAAGAGATCAGAGGATGGGTGGGATTCTAGTAAAGAGAGGACAAATTGAATGAAGTTTGTGCTGAACTGGGTCACTATGGGGTCTGTGTCACTGTTTGTGGTAGGATATGGAGTGATGGTTTAACCAAGGTATAGTAGAGTTTTTATGGTTGTCTAAACTTGCTTGGGATTGTGGTGATATTTGCCTTGAAGTGAGTGACATAATGCAGTTTTGTCTAGTTTGACCTATTGTTTACTTCAACGTCTAAGTTGTGTAAAATTTGCCATTTTTTGGGTGTTCTATCCTTATCCCATGCCTTCCAGGCTTTGTCTCTGTTTAGCATGGGCTGTTTAGTTTCTTTATTGAGCAATGGAGCAGGGTTGCTTTTGGTTCTTTTTACTCTTAAGGGAGCTAATTAATTTAGTATGTTTAGGAACATGTTATTAAAATGGTTAACACCTTCTAGTGGTAGTTTTTTAGAGTATTGGGAGAAGTAGTTTATAAAGTTGTATTTGCTAAAATAAAGAATCTATGTACTTATTTTAATGTTGTATATTTGGAGGTGTAATTAGCTTGTCTTGTGATAAATGTGGGGAGATGGTCACTGATATTGTCTGGGAGACAGCCAAAGATGTTTATATTTGAGGGTGAGATGATAAGGATCCATTATAGTAGTGAGTTTCTGTTGCTGTTTGTCGATTCCAGTGGAAGAGGTGATTACTTTAGTGAAACCGAATATGCTAATAGAGAGGTTGGGGAGTCAGTGTTTACAAGTAAATAGTCTATATTCACACCCCAAGTGTAACAGTCTCTTTATTTTGTGGAAAACCATTGTCAGAGGTTTTCAAGAATGGGAATGTTGTTGCCCAGGATAATTTAAATGCCAGTAATGCAAATAGTTTTGTGCTTGTTCAGGTGTAGGAGGGTAGTAGGTATTTCTGTGTTGGGTTAGTTGGGGTGTGTCAGTATGTATCTGGTAATGTTCAGTGCATTTTTAAAAAGTTTTGCAACCCCTCCAGCTTTTTTGTGTACAGTATTATTTCTTATTATTGCATCCTGGGAAAGGATTTCTTCCTCTTCAGTGTTTGGTTTTAGCCAAGTTTCATTGATGATTATAATGTCTAGGTTGTGTGCTGCAATGTATGCAGGGAGATCTGCCATTTTGTTGTAGAGGCTTTTGAGGATTCTGTGCATTAATAATAGATTGTGGTTAAAATTAGTGGGTTGCATGTTGATAATGATGAGTCCCCATAGGTTAAATGGGGTTTGGTTGATTTGAAGGGATGGCCCAGGGTTTAGATGGATTTCCCTTCAGAGTGGGAGAGTGGAAGTGTGGTGAGAGAAGTTGTACCAATTTTTTATATTTATCTCTTAGCTCTGATATTGATATATGAAACCTGATGGTTTTGTTTGATGTAGTTGTAATTAAAGAGGGCCTATGTTCCTAATGTGTAGAGACTGTGAGCAATTTTGTAGGTGGTGGATGTTTGCTTGTTTGTTGACTGGGAGTATAATGTTGGGAAAAATAGAATGATGGGAGTATGGTAGGATGAGGCAATGGAGAGTACGCTTAGTATAACTATGAAAGTAGACTGCAGGAGTAGCATATTATGCATAAGTTGGGGAGATGGAATTAACTGAGTGGAAGCTATGTGCTACTTTTGTTGGACTTTCTTGGAGTAGATTGGTAGATTGGGAGAAGTGAGCTAAGTGGGCATATGACATGAGTTAATATGTAGAGGAGTTAGGGTAGTTGGATGTCTCAGTGAATCAGATTGGTTGTTCTGTCATAGTGTAGGATGGTATAAGTTTAGGTGAATTGGGGGTGGGTGGAGATAGGGGGTAGGATAGATAAGCAATATCGACCCATCCATGACGTGGGTGAACAGACTGGACTGAGAAGGTAGTACAGCTTCCGTGGATGAAAAAAATATTTGTAAGGCTGAAAGTTATACAAGAATAGGCAACATAATTGAATTGAAGTACTGAGGTGAAAGAAAAAATGTATGTGTGTTATGAGTATACGAATGGGTGTGAGAGTGATAGTTAGGAAAAATAAAGTTTGGAAAAATGAGGAAAGAGCTTTTTAACTACTTTTAAAGCTAACTACTTTTAATGCTCAAAGTAGACTTTTTTTGTTCACTGGTTATCAGTGAAAACTTCAGGGCATGGAAAAGGGATGAAGCAAACCAACATAGAACTACCTATACAGGCAAATAGGAAGAGTCACAAAACCAGTAGCTGAAAGAGCAATTTAGAAAGAGCAGTCTACTAGCAAGGGTAGGATGTAGCTCATTAATTAGTGAGGGAAGGTGATGGAAAAAGCTTAAGGTACAGTGGAGACTATTTTTGATTCTAGTTAAAACAGCCAAACAACAGACCACTAAGTACTGACCATGCAAAGAAGAGACATTAAACTTGGTATCATTTTCAACAGAGCATGACTAGGGTAACAGAATGAACAATTAAACCGACTTTCACTGAATAAAAAAATAAGTCTGTAAGGTTTTGCTGGGCTGATGTTGTAATTATTCTGCTGTAGTATTTGGGGTGGGGATATGGTATATGACTATACTGAGTAAAAAGACAAGTCTGCTACGTCTTGTAGGCTGATGATGTAATTATTCTGCTGTAGTATTTGGGGTCGGAGATACAGTATATGACTATGCTGAGTAAAAGGACAAGTCTGTAAGCTTTTGCAGGGCTGGATAATGTAACTATTCTCCTGTAATTATTGGGGTGGGGGTGCAGTCCATGACTATCTGGCTAGTGCAAGTGGCTGGGTGTGGATAGTTGTTGAGGGCTTACTCTCCAAACAAGTAGTAATAAATACTCATAATACATGGATAGATTTTATGAGCTGAATGAAAACTTGTTTATACCTTGGTTTATTCTGCTGGTAACAAAATTTCCACTTCTATCACCACCCCAACTAAGATTACCCAAATTATGTTCTGCTAAATCCTTGCCATTCATTATAGTTATAAAAGGGAGTGTGGAGTGGGTGCTGTCATTTCATTGTCATTGAATGACTTGTCAGCAAAATGTATGTTGGCCACTTTAAGAAAATGTTAAGAATACTGTGCTGAAAAGTAGGGTCAATGGAACTAAAACCCATCAGAATTTGCTTACCTTTATGAATGCAGTTTAGAAACTCTCACAGTTTTTCATAGCACTAATCACATCCACTGAGGACTATTTCTATGTGAGAAGGCATTTTACTATGCTGATTCCATATTTCTGGCATCTTTGAGGAACTGTCAGATGATTCAGTGGAAGACCTTGCATCTGTATTCATGTCTCATGTTCAAAGACTGACTCATGAATTATAAGGTCACAGAGTGAGGACTGAGCATCTGATAACCTGCTCACCTATTATAAAAGAAGGGTGACAGGAACTCTACTTTGCACTGTAAGGTAGATTCCTAGGGATGGCATTACAGTGTATGCATGTAATTTTTCAGATCTACTTCACCAGATCGAACTTTTAAACGTTAGAAGCTCATATGGCCGAGACCATAACATCGAGCATTTAAAAGTTCGAACACTAAATAAAAAAAAAAAAAAAAAAAAAAAAGTTTGCAGCAGGAGGGCAACCCTCCCCCACTGCTCCCCCCACTACTTAAATATACCAACTCTGAGATAGCACTACATTGCGGAAAAGGGAAATCTTCCTGTTCTGCACTGTACAGGCATCTCCATTCAGTCCATTTGAACTTTTAAAAGTTTGATCATATGGTCTTTGATCATATGGTCACAGCAATATGAGCTTCGAAATTTCAAAAGTTCAATCAACTGAAGGGGACCCAATTTTTCATGCATCTATATCTTCTCTGCCCTTCCTCTGTGATGACCCACCAAAGCCCAGACTTTATTTATTTATTTATGTAGGCATGTTTTGATCATCTTGGTCTCACTTGGTCTGCAGTCAATTCAGTGATCTAGGAGTTAATTAAATAAATTTAAGAGGTGCAAGGAGGAATGCTTCTGCATGGGGTGAGGATTGACCCACCTCTCTCCTCACAGAAAATGTAACTTTAAATTTCATTCCCATCAACTGTTTTGAATTTGATCAAATATAGAATTTTACCAAAAGGTTAGACAATAACTATCCCAGATCATGAAGTTTTCTCCATGACATATAGCAATAGTGAATTGCCACATGATATACTATGCAATTTAAAATAGCTTGTATGTAATCTCCAGTCAGTATATTATAGCCTCCCCTTTGACTCACTGACACTAAACTGCCTGTGTGTAAAATGCATGGCCAGAATAACTTAAAGACATAACTGCATCCAAATACACAATGAAAGTGTTTGTGCTGGGAGTAATGCCTTCTGCAGCTCCATAGCTATGCCCTTATATTTAATAACTCTGAGATCATACAGACCAAGACAAAGAACAAAGTGTAATTTAAAATGCATTTCTTCCATTCTATGCTGTCTGCTGTCTATTAGAGTGATTCAGTCCTCAGACTACAACTGCAGGCAGTTAAAGGAAACAATACCTGGGCATGCGACAGCCTGAGCAAATGACATACAGAGAACAGATTTTGAGGAGTTGTCTTGTGAGAATGTAAGAGGATTAAAAAACTGTAACCTGAAAGGTTCTTCAAGGAAATAATACTTTACTCCATACATGTGCCACAGTGAACTGCATCATAGCTGAACCATTCTGCCAAAGTCCTTCCCTACTTTATGACTGCACATGGACTGTCAATCTACAGAGACCATAACTGCCAGTTTCTTTCATAAATAATGAAATACAAAGCTGGACAAATCAATAAAATGGTGGCTATACCACTATAATCTAATAATGTAATAAACATATTACCTTGAATACTTTCATCCACCTACTCTACTCTAGAAATTTGTCATGGAAATAGTCATCTAAATTCTGGAACTCAGAACTTAAATCTCCTACTTTTATTCCCAGGACACAACTGCTGCAAGTCAAGAACAAGCTATAGACTAATTAAAAAATAGGAGTATTAAAACAGACTTAAAGGGCTGCAATACTAGATCATACCCCACACCCCCAATCACTATGCACCGTGTCTCTCCAAAACTTGGCTAAGATCTTCAACAGTTCCTACAGCATATAGTTGTTTCCAAGCTGAGCAGAAACATTAAGGAGTTAGATATGTGGCTAGTCTGATATTTAATAATCTAATTGCATCATTTACAACTTTGCAAGTCAATAAATGAAAAGTCATTATTACCAACAAGAATATGCACATTGTATAGGTTTAGATATCCTCTGAACATATCAAGTCAGAATAGAAACCATTGTTCACTAATTTCACTCTACTGTCAAGAATCCTACCATCATATTAGGTGATAGCTTGGAAACCTCATGAATCAAAAGGTTTTCGCTACTCTCATAAATTATTCAGAACCCCCATAGCCCACAGTGACCACTGCAGTCACTGTAAAGGCATGTATTACTTGACTGGATCTTTACCAATCATCTAGGCTGAGATCATGTCAGACTGCATTAGTGACGGATTCATATCATGTTATCGAAAGCCGATAACGTCGAATGCCACAATGTCGAACACTATCACCGAACGCTAAAAATAGCGAAGCTGCAGAACATGGAATTCTTTCCTCGGGAAAGAATTCGGTTGTCCGTTTCTGTGGCTTCGCTATTTTTAGCACTGTGTTGGAAAGTTATGGGGGTTCAGGTAAGTGTATGATTGGGTGGACATTAGGTTTAAGGCACGGGTTACGTGAGTTAGGGTTAGGGTGCTGGTGAGGTGAGTGTGCGATAGTGACAGACCTTAGGGTTAGAGTTGGGTTAAGGTAAGTGGATAAATAGTAGTGTTTGTATAGTTTAGTGTAGGGTTAGATGTATGATTTTAAGTGTAAGTGTGTGGATTGCTGTTTTTTTGGTGTACCTGTGTTGTGTGAATATGTTTCGGAATAGCAAATTTTTTCCCTGAGAAAAAATTCGCTGTTCTAAATGTTCGATATTGTGTGCTTTAGATTATTTAGGTTCGATTAAATGGTGTTCGGTGTTTTCGGCTTTCGATAACGTGATATAAATGCTTAGGGACTTTTCACCTGTATTCATTGTGTGGACATTATCAACTTGTCCAAAACTAAATGCTATATAACTCTAAAATCTTAAGACGTTTATCTATGCAGCCTTTACTGGTGTCCTTCTCAGCTATGACTGAGAGACAACACTCTGTTTTTGTAAGACATTGTTATTGTATAGACCAAGACACCACAACATAATGTGTAACATACCCGCCTGGTGCACAAGTTCCAGTTAAATACAAATAATAACCACTTCAGTTTTACTGATGTATAACTATATTACACATCATGCTCACAACAATGCAACAATATATTTAACACTTCATTGAACTCTTTGTAACAGTAGTAAAGTATTTCTGCATTATCATAATCATTGTCATTTTTGTCATCAATATACTCGATGCCGTTGTCGTCATCATTATCATCATCATCATCATCATCATTTTTTAAACCATTTTTCCAGGTAAGGGTTGAAGTAGTAATAAGCCATGCTAGGTTGACCAGATTCCCAGTTATCATCAATAGCGCCTGTATCACCCTTTGGGATTCCCAAATGTTCCATGGTAAGCTGACAGACCTATTCCATCCAATAAATCCAGGGTCTGCCTCAGAGTCTTCTCCCATGGGCTATGCTTTGTAAATCTCTAGCTAGTCATGCCTAACTGGCATCATCACAAGCTACTCAAACCACTTCAAATAACTCACTGAAACATGGATGAGCAGTAAATATACTCTTGAGGTCTTCCTAGACTGTCAAGTTCTTCACTCTGTTATGGACAGTGAACCTAGAAACCTTGCAAAAGAATATAATTTCATCCGCTTTTATCTGCACCCTCATCTCTTTGTTCACTACACAAAGCTTATAACATTAGGGAAGGCTGGGAAAATAGACTGACCTGTGGATTGAGAACTTTGTGCTATGACTCAGCTCTTGTTCACCATCATAGTCCAATACTATGCCTGCTACAGCTGCACCAGTCAAATAGTTAGTCTCCTAATCATCTCTATCCTTGCCTTAAATACAACCTCAGATATTTATTCTTCTCCAATGGATGTGGCTACTCCCCATCTCTGAGAAATAACAATGCATTTTTTCTAGGATTGAATCATGGCATCTGATTTGGTGGTGCTATACTTCATTTCATCTTGTTCACTCCTACACATGCTAGATATCATTATTATTTATTTATTATTTATTGGCAACTGGTTACCAGGAAAGTCCACTGTGCCAAAAGGAGCCCATTTTCAGTGGAGGCCTGGGGAGAAAATCTCCAGGAGGTAGTTAGTATATATGTATATATATATATATATATATATATATATATATATATATATATTTTTTATATATATATATATATATATATATATATATATATATATACACACATATATATATATATATATATATATATATATATATATATATACATATATATATATCTATATATATATATATATATATATATATATGTACAGAGTATTGTGTACAGAATCTAAGAACAGTTAGTAGAACAAAATTTGCAGTGTACAAAATACAACAAAAATCATAGTAAAACACAAGTAGTTTAGGAAATACAATTCTAAGTGGAGATATTAAGTTAAACTAGTCCAGTTACAATAATTCAAGGCACACTTACGAGTATAAAATGCAATACTAGGCACAGATAAAAGATTTATCATAACCACTTGATGCAACTTTGTGTGGATCATCTGCAAACCATAACGATGCAAAAATCACTTCCCCAATCTAGACGCTATCCAGACTTTGTCTGAATCTTGATATCTTGTCCCTGAAAATCACAAGCAGGAAGGGTGACAAGATACAACTAAGAAAAGTCCTGCAATTACCTCAACTGTATTGGACTTAATGCCATTAATATGGATAGGTGCCAAACACCAAGAAGGTATGAGCTATATGAGCTGCCAAAGCAAATTTTAAGGTATGGAAGGAATTTAGCAAAGACAAACAGATATTTTTTTGGCTGTATTCAATGAGATTCTTGCAAATCATCTAATGTCTCAAGATGGGGAGAGGCACTCATGCAGTTCTCATACTTGGTAAAAAATGCTGACATTAATTAGGAACATTGATAAGAGGTAGATGGAATACTTTGAGTAATATCTGTATCCAGAAGACATGCCCTCCTCTGACGATATAGATCCAGACGCAGATGGTAGAATTAGATCTATTTCAGTCAATGAGGTCACAACAGTGGTTAAATAGTTCCATTTTGGCAAGGCTACAGTAGTAAATGTTATCTGTGGTGGTCAGTGGTGGGGTGGCATGGTTAACACACCTTTTCAGTGTTGTTTGTGAGGCTGAGACAGTAACTCTCAGGCAACGAATATACATTGTTATGCGGTGGTGGTGCTGCAGTAGCATTGTCGCCTCACAGTAAGACATTGTCCCGTTCGATTCTCAGCTAGAGCGTCCTCTGTGTGGAGACATACGTGAATGGGGCGTGCCTTTGTTGAAGGTTGTGTGTCAGGGCTGGTAACCCGGTATGTAAAAATTCACTACCAATGATTAGCGGACCGGAGTTCCGCTGTGGCGACCCCTAACCGGGAAAAGCCGAAAGACACAAACAAATAGTAATCAACACTGCATAATCTCCAAATCCTAAAGTACAGTTTTGTACCTACCATAAATGTAGATGTTCGAGTGTATACCCTGCTGCAGTCATCACACTTGGGTTATCCTGCCATCAGGCGATCCCGCAGTCGGTCCGAATTCCAAAGTCTTGGTCCGGCGTCGGTTGCTGTTGCTTCTTCCCTGACATCAGTGCGCCAGGGGTATATAAAAGGCATCCAACGCCATTTTCTTCAGTTTTTCTGCCCCAGATGTCAGGTGCCCCCCCAAAAGGTGGATAGTACCAATAATAAAAGTTTAGCACAAACAAAACATCCCTCCAGCTATAAGCAAATACACAAAGGTTGTATCAGATTTTAAGGTACTGAAAGGTTTTAGTTAGGTCAGAGGGGATGGAGGGAGGGTAACCTGGACTGCAGCAGGGTATACACTCGAACATCTACATTTATGGTAGGTACAAAACTGTACTATGTTCATCGTGTTACCCTGCTGCAGTCATCACACTTGGGTAGAATCCCAAAGCTAAGGATGGGAGGTGGAGTCAAACAGGGTTAGAGGAGGCTAGAAGGCCCTGCAAAACTGCAGTGGCAAAGCCAGCTCTAGTCTTAGAGTAAAGTGGTAAGTGATAGTGTTTGGTGAAGGTGTGTACTGAACTCCAAGTTGCAGCTTCCAGAATATCCTTGGTTGGCACCCCCCTGAGGAAGGCTGTAGATGTAGCTGCTGCCCTGGTAGAGTGGGGTCTTATGCTAGCAGGAACTGGTTTTCCATGGTGGGTGTAGCAAAAAATATGCAATGTCCTATCCATTTGGAAATGGTCTGTTTTGAGATAGCCTTTCCTTGTGATGCTGTAGCATAGGATACAAAAAGCTGGTCAGATTTTCTGGAAACCTTAGTTTTATCCAAGTAGTAACGTAGCTGCCTGTGAATGTCCAAGGAATGCAGGAGTCTTTCTCCTTTGTTCTGCGGATTTGGAAAGAAGGTGGGTAAATGGATGGTTTGATTTAGAGCCACACTGGATACCACCTTAGGCATAAAGGAGGGGTTAATTCGTAGAGAAACTCTGTCTTGATGAAAAATGAGGAAAGGCTCTACTGCCATTAGAGCCTGAAGCTCTGAGACTCTTCTGGCTGAAGTAATTGCTAGCAGCAGGGCAGTCTTCCATGATATAAACTTTAAGTCAGCTGAGAAAGCTGGTTCAAAAGGAGGTAGTGTAAGTTTTTCCAGAACAAAATTGAGGTCCCAAGTTGGTGTTGGTGCTCTCCTGGGAGGCCTAATGTTTTTGGACCCTCTGAGAAACTGCCTTAGAAGTGGATGTGAAAATAAGGGAGGATCTGTGTTGTAGTGAGCTGAAATAGCTGAGGCATGGATTTTAATAGGTGAAAAAGAAAGCCCTTTGTGTAACATCTCAGTTAAATATTGTAGAATCTGAGGTATGTCTGGCTGAAGGGTATTTTGGCCTTTAGCTTGGTTCCAGGCGCAAAACCTTTTCCATTTGTCTGAGTAGGATTTCCTGGTGCTGGGCCTCCTGGCTTCCAGAATAACATCCATAGCAGCTTGTGAAAGAGGAGCTGGCTGGTTGCTTAGGTGATTTGCCATGCAGCCAAATTTAAGGTTTTGAGCTGGCTGTGTAGAATCTGACTGTCTTGCTGTGTGAGCAGATGAGTAATTTGTGGTAAAATCCATGGTGGGCCCTGGGCCATATTCCTTAATAGTGGGTACCAGTGCTGGCGTGGCCAGTCTGGGGCAATGAGTATCATTCGGGGTCTCTCCATCCTGACTTTCAGCAGCACCTTTGTGAGAAGAGGCAATGGAGGGAAGGCATATACTGTCAGCATTTTCCAACTGAATGAGAGTGCGTCCGCTTTCCAAGCTTGATGGTGAAATGTTCTTGTACAAAATTTTGTTAGCTGATAGTTTTGGGGGCTGGCAAACAGGTCTATGTCTGGGTGGCCCCATTTTTGAGTTATCATTGCAAATACTTGTGGATCCAGTTTCCACTCGTGGGGATCCATGATGTTTCTGCTTAGGTCGTCTGCCAATGTGTTCTTTTTTCCTGGCAGGAATTGAGTTGTAATTGAACTTGGTAAGCCAGTGCTGTGTTCCACAAGGTCATTGCTTGCCTGCATAGATGGTAGGAATGTGTACCCCCTTGTTTGTTTATGTACCACATTACTGTGATGTTGTCTGTCCTTGTTGTAAGCTGTCCTGGATGTAAGAGGTCCTTGAAGGCTGCCAGGGCATTCTGTACAGCTAGCATTTCTTTTTGATTGATGTGCAGATTTCTTTGATCTGCAGTCCATATGCCTTGAACGCACCGTCTTGTCATGTGTGCCCCCCAGGCATAGTCCGATGCATCTGTTGTCATAGTTTGCCTGGCTGGGAGTAAGGTGAAAGGCTGACCCTTGTTGAGGTGACATGCCTGTGACCACCATAGGAACTCCTGTTGAAGGCAGGGAATGAGAGGTATCATTCTTTCCAAGCTGTGGCTGTGTTGAGTCCATATGCTTTTTAGGTACCATTGTAATTTCCATGAGGTAAATTGCAAATGGTATTAGTAGTATGCAAGATGCCATGAAGCCCAAGGCCTGCAGAATTTTTCTTGCAGGGAGTTGGGCCTTTGTTGCAATTGTTTTGAAGTATTGAGATAGTTGTAGTTGTTTGTCTGGCGTCAGATAAGCCATCTGGGCCGTTGTTTTCAAGCTGGCACCCAGGAATGTCATATTTTGTGAGGGCACTAGTTTTGATTTCTTTTCATTTACTGTGTACCCTAGGCAACTTAGAAGGTGTTTTACAAAAGCCAGATGTTGTAAGAGAATGTCCTTGCTTTCTGCTTGGATGAGGCAGTCGCCCAGGTATGGGTATATTTGAATTCCTCTTTGCGGTATGCAATTACTGGTGCCAGGCATTTTGTGAAGACCCTGGTCTCAGTAGATAAGCCAAAGGGCAGTGCAGAGAATTGGTAATGGGTTGAACCTGCAATGAAACGGAGGTATCTTCTGCAATTTTGTCTGATAGGGACATGCAGGTATGCCTCCTTGAGGTCCAACGTTACTAGCCAAGCTTTCTTGCCCAACATGGGAAGAAGCTGCTGTAGTGTTAGCATCTTGAATTTGGGTACCTGCAAGAAGGTGTTTAGAATTGAAAGGTCCAGAATGGGTCTCCAAGCATTGTCCTTTCTAGGAACTAGAAAGAGCCTTGAGTAAAATCCTTGGCCTTGCTCCTGTGTAGGTACCAGTTGAATGGCTCTCATGTCCATGAGAGCTGTAATTTGTTTTTGTGCCTCTGCCCATTGATTTTGTGGCAGGTTTGGTATTCCTTTTATCCTTGGCAAGGTGTGGAAATGGAATCTGTATCCTTGTGAGATAATGTCTAGGACCCATTTGTCCTTTGTGACGATGTGCCAGTTGTCTGCAAAAAGTGCTAATTTTCCTCCCAAGGGAGCTGCCAAGAGAGTTTTGCTTGGCAGTTTGAGGTTTAAGTCATTGTGTTTGCCTTCTAGTAGTTTGGGACCTGTCTTCTCCTCCCTTCTGTGTTGCAGTGCCCCATTGTCGAGGTTTGTAAGGGATTTGTGCTTGTCCTCTGCCCCTTGGGCTCCTGTATTTACCCATCTGTGGTCTGTCAGAAGCTGGAAAAGACCAATTTTTGTTGGCCAATTTCTGCTGAAGCGTGGGGCTGTACCTGTAAGAAATCTTTGACTGTCTGCATAGATTTTGCCTTATCCTCCATTTTCTTTAAAACCTCTTCTGCTTTAACCCCAAATAAAACATCCTGCTGTAAGGGTGCATCTAGTAACTTTGCTTTAACATGATCAGGCAGAGTTTGTTCCTTTAACCAAGCATGCCTACGTATAACAGACCCAGTAACAGCTGCTCTACAGGAAGCTTCCAAGGAATCAAATCCACATTGTAAAGTATGTTTGCCCACCAGTTCAGCTGCATGCAACAGATCCTGCATTTCCTTGAATTCAGACTGTTGAGGGTGCGTGCTCATCTTTTGTTTTATTTGAGACATTAGGAATTGCTGGTATTTAAGCATGTGAAACTGACAATTTAGTGCTCTCATAGCTAGAGTAGCTGAGGTGTAAACCTTCTTTCCCCACCTATCTAGTGCTCTGGAGTCCCTTTCAGAGGGTACAGAATTTTTAGCCATAGAAGCCTTAGCCCCTTTGGGACCCTGGGAGATTGTCTCTGGATCAGCAACAGGGCTTTTGTAAAGGAATTTGTGTGAGTCAGGCACTCTATAGTATCTATCTGGTTTGGCTGGAGCAGGAGGCAGAGAATCTGGATTTAGACTAGATTCTAAGTAAACATAATCCACAATGTCTAAAACTGGGGGGATAGCAAGTGGTCTGTGCTGGGGGAGTAACAGAAACTCTCGGAGCCTTTTCTTTGAGTCGGAGTAGTCCTGACCTTCCCAGTGGAAATGTTCCCTCAAGGTATGTAAGGTTTCCCCAAAGGAATAGTCTTCAGGGGGAGAAGCTGAGGGAATGGAATCTTAAGCATCAGAATCTTCATAAGGGGGAAAGGAGTAATCCTGCTCCTCAGAGGAGCTTGAGGAAATAGACACTTGATCAGAGGAGGCGTAATCCTCCTCTTGTCTAGGCCTTTTGTTGGGGGGGGGGTTGAGAACCCCTGATTAAAGAAATCAAATCTTCAGCCATTTTAAGCATCTGTTTCTTAGGCATGGGGCCTTGAACTGGAGACTAAAGTGCAGTCTTTTTTGGTTTTAGAGGAGTCTTAAGCTTAGCATAAGATTTTATGGTGAGAGTAGTCGGACTGAAGACACCTTTTGAAACCGAAGGTGTTACTACAGCACCGGCTTCTCCTTCTGCAATGTCATCGGTAGGGCCTAAAGAAAATGGCTGCGTCAGCCTAGAACTCTCTGCTAGAGAATCCAAAGCGGTCTGGGGTTCCAATTCTGTGGTAGCCAGGGGCTGCGTAGGCGCCTCACTGAAAACCGGAGAACCGGCGACCGGCCCAGCCGAGACCTCAGAGTCTGGCTTGGATCTAGGCTGCCTGTCTTTATCTTTGCGTTTTTTATGCATGCCGGTAGTCAGTTGCTCCGATGGCATAGTGTAATTAAATTTCCTACCGAAGTAGTGTCATGCGAAATCAAAGCGTCACTTTATAGTTCGCTTATTGAACCTAGCACAAAACTGACAACCAGTGACGTCATGGTCTGGGCCTAGGCAAGGTATACAATAAGAATGAAAGTCCTTATGAGGTATTTGCTTCCCACAAGAAATGCAATTGTTAACTTTTTCTGACATCGGACTGAGGCAAGAAAAGGTTCCCCAACGGGGTACTTAGCTTTGAAGACTTCGGACTGAAACTCGATTTGAAAATCTCAGGTGTCGGCTGACCGGCACTTGTGAACTGCTTCTGCTTCGGGCACCGCACGGCAAGAAAGACTGAAGAAAATGGCATCGGATGCCTCTTATATACCCCTGGCGCACTGACGTCAGGGAAGAAGCGACAGCAACCGACACCGGACCAAGACTTTGGAATTCGGGCTGACTGCGGGACCGCCTGATGGCAGGATAACCCAAGTGTGATGACTGCAGCAGGGTAACACGATGAACATCTGTGAAATTGTTAAGTTTCTCTGATGTATTTTCTTGTTTGCATGGGATAATTTATTGTGAGGGTTACATAGTGTTATGGAGTCATTGTTTGATTAATGGAATGTTACATGTTAGAGGTGTAGGTGATATCAGATCAACTTAGATCAAACTTCACTTCCAAACTGTCTTCAGCAAGAGCTGCAGATGACTATTTCTCTGAAGTAAGTTTTCAGAATGTATGAGGTTATTTTTAGATTTAATTGGTATTTTTCTGTGATATTTTATTTTAACTACATTTAGCAATACATTTTAAAGTCTGCACGTTTATTTTATTTTTTTTATTTTTTAAGCATTAATTTTCTTACTATTTAGGTTTAGTATTGTTAAATGTATGCACTCTGAATATGAATTAGATACAGGATTGGCTGGTTAGTAATGTATATTTTAAAAAGTGTTCTTGTATGTTTTTTTTTTCTTTTTGGGAGGTGGGGGTAGGTGACATTGCCTCTTTTTTATTATTTTTTGTATATGTTATATTAGCTTGCATTCTTTGTTTTGTGGTTAGATTTATTATTTTTATGGCTTTATATGTATTACATATATTTTGGGGTAGTGTTTTATGCATTATCTGCACTTAAGAGTGCATCTCTCATTGGAACATTCAGTCATCTATGTGAACAGTTTTGTGAACATTTGCTACTTCATTTTATTTCCATTGGCTTTGAGAAAAGACTTTGGTGAGTTGGAATGTATATGGCAACCTGAGCTGATGGCTGCTTTTCTTACAGTTATCCAAAAACTTCTTCTGGGTAGTTGGGTCCCATTGTAGGGTTTCGTTTGAAGGGGTACTCTTGGCAGCACACCTCCCCCTCTTCTCTCAAACAAAGTTTCCCTTAATCACGTAACTTTGCAACAATCTTACCAAACGTTTAAGTGACTGTGTATCCTATGCAGTAGTCGAGAAGAAAGTGCACATCATGATTAAACTACATTTCCCTTAACCACATAATCCTGCAACAAGCTTACTGAGTCCATTTAAATCGAACTTTTAAGGGACTGAGTGTCCTACATGTAGGGTTGCCACCTTTTAAGTGGGCCAAAGTGGGACAGTGGGGTGTGGCCAATATGACATTGGTCACACACTCTACTATGACATCACGAATGGAGTGGTGAAGCAGATGCAGTTATGGGTACAGCAGCTGGCTGGCTGGCTGGTGGACTGCTAGCTGGCTGGCTGGTTGGCTGCCGAAGGGGGCTGGCTGGTTGGCTGTTGGGCTGTTGGAGTGACTTGCTGGTTGGCTGGGTGCTGGAGTGGCTCACTGGTTGGCTGCTGGAGTGGCTAGCTGGCTGGCTGAATGGCTGTTGGCATGGCTAGCTGGTTGGCTGACTGCTGGAGTGGCTGGCTGCTTGGCTGCTGGAGTGGTAAGCAGCCAAGCAGCCAGCCATTCTAGCAGCCAGCCAACCAGCTAGCCACTCCAGCAGCCATTCAGCTGGTTGGTTGGTTGGCTGACTGCTGGAGTGGCTGGCTGCTTGGCTGCTTGGCTGCTGGAGTAGTTAGCTGGCTGGTTGCTTGGCTGCTGGAGTGGCTAGCTGGCTGTCTAGCTGGCTGCTGGAGTGGCTAGCTGGATGGATGAAGGGTTGGATGGATGGATGGCTGCTGAAGTGGCTAGTTGGCTGGCTAGCTGCTGGAGTGGCTAGCTGGCTGGCTACTAGAGTGGCTAGCGTCCTACTGGAGTGGAGAGATGGATGGATGGCTGGATGGCTGATGATTGGCTGCTGGAGTGGATGGCTGGCTGGCTGCTGAAGTGGCTAGCTGCCTGACTGCTGGAGAGGCTAGCTGACTGGCTTGGTGGTTGGCTGCTGGAGTGGCTAGCTGTCTGGCAGATTGGATGCTGGAGTGGCTAGCTGGCTGGCTACTGGAGTGGCTGGCTGGCTGCTGGAGTGGCTAGCTGGATGGATGAAGGGCTGGATAGATGGAAGGCTGGCATTGCTTGGCTGCTGGAGTGGCTAGCTGGCTGGCTAGCTGCTAGAGTGGCCAGCTAGCTTGCTGCAGGAGTGGCTAGCTGGCTGGCTTGCTGGTTGGCTGCTGGAGTAGCTAGCTGACTGGCTACTGGAATATCTAGCAGGCAGGCTGGCTGGCTTGTGGAGTGGTTAGCTGGCTGGCTGCTGGAGTGGCTAGCTGTCTGTCTGTCTGGCTGCTGGAGTGGTTAGCTGGCTGGCTGCTGGAGTGGCTAGCTGTCTATCTGGCTGGCTGCTGGAGTGGTTACCTGGCTGGTTGCTGGAGTGGCTAGCTGGCTGGCAGGCTGTCTGCTGAAGTGGCTAGCTGGCTGACTGACAAGCTACTAGAGTGGCTAGCTGGCTGTCTGGCTTGCTGCTGAAGTGGCTAGCTGTCTGGCAGGCTGTCTGCTGGAGTGGCTTTCTGGCTGGCTACTGGAGTGGATGGCTGGCTGCTGGAGTGGCTAGCTGGATGGCTGGCTGGCTGGCTACTGGAGTGGCTAGCTAGATGGATGAAGAGATGGATGGATGGATGGATGGATGGATGGATGGATGGATGGATGGATGGATGGATGGATGGATGGATGGATGCTGGAGTGGCTAGCTGGCTGACTGCTGAAGTGGCTAGCTGGCTGGCTGCTGGAGTGGCTAACTGGCTGGCTGCTGGAGAGGTTAGCTGGCTGGCTTGCTGGTTGGCTGCTAGAGTGGCTGGCTGGCTGGCTGCTGGAGTAGCTAGCTATCTGGCTGGCTGGCTGCTGGAGTGGCTAGCTGTTTGGCAAGCTGGTTGCTGGAGTTGCTAGCTGGCTGGCTACTGGAGTGGCTGGTCGGCTGCTGGAGTGGCTAGCTGGATGGTTGGCTGGCTGGCTGCTGGAGTGGCTAGCTGGCTTGCTGCTGGAGTGGCTAGCTGGCTGGATGAATGACTGGATGGCTGGATGGATAGATGAATGAATGGATGGATGGCAGGATGAATGGATGGCTGGCTCTGTAGCTGGCTGGCTAGCATGCTTGCTTGTTGGCCGTCTGGCTGGCTGGCTGGATTGCTAGCTGGCTAGATGGATGACTGGATGGATGGATTCCTGGATGAATGAATGGATGGCTCTGTAGCTAGCTGGATGGCTGGCTGGCTATCTTGCTTGCTTACTGGCTGGCTGGCTTGGTTGTTAGGATAGAAACAAAAACAAATCTCAGTCTTACTTTCATATGGCTGTAGAAGCACTAAAAACAAACCTCTCTACTACCATGATCCTTGTAGGGCTCTTTCTGTGCCAATCTCCACACTCTTCATGAATTGCAGCCAATTGCTGAATGATTCAAAACACCTGGACCTAATAGGGAATAGTTCTGTCTACAGGTCCGAGTTACTAACATAACTGAATTGTTGTGGAGAAGTGATTGCGACTTTTCCACAGCAATTCAGTGTGATCGAAAAGTGGGACTTTTTCAAGTCCCACCACTTTACACAGCAGGCAGTGGGATAAGGTATGTCAACCCAAGAGTGTCCTTCTGATAACGGAATGGGTAACAAACTTACATGGCAGTTAATAATTAAACTAATTGGTATGTCCTATGGTCTAAACAGGGGAGGCTCGTACTATGGGACTGCCGGACTGCAGCCCTCCCACCTAGAAAAAACAAAAAGAAAAAAAATCTGTGAAACAAAAAAATCATGAGTCCTGACTCCTCTACACATGCGCAGAGGCATTGGGGAACTCAGACTGCCTTTAGCAGCAGTCCGGATGCAGAGAAAGAGGTACCCAGCAATCTGTGCTGTGAGATACCCAGGAATCTGCAGTGACGGTTGCACAGAACAGAGGAGCTCCAGACTGCTTCCCCTGCAGGCAGGGCCAATGAGGGGTGAGCTGACAGCTCTCACAGGGATTTTGCTGTGCAGGCGTCATGAATTATACTGCTGGACAAATGGTCGCTGGCTGGATGGGCTTCGTGAACATGGATTATATTTGTGAAACAAGTAGGTGAGGCTTCAGACGTGTTCTGTTCATGAAACAGGTAGGTAAAGTGTGTGTGTGTGTAATGCCCCAGTTGCTGTATACTGTGTAATGCCCCAGTTGCTATATACTGGTGGTTAGAGATACTCAGGCTTGAACCCTGTACCTTGGATGCAGGTGGCAAGGACCTGAATTCCCTATCCACCACCATTTCCAAAAAAAATTTGCAGATTTTTGCCTCCTATTTGTTCTGTTCCTCATAAAATCTGTGGCTTTTGTATCTACATTTTTCCTTGGCTTGCCAAATCTGAAGTGCAGTGGTGCACTAGTAGCATTGCTGCCTGACAGCTACAGGCTCTCTGGTTTGATTCTTGGCTGGGGTGCCTTCTGTGTGGAGTCTGCATGTCTTCCCATCTTACAAAAATGTGTCTGGAGTTTCTCCCTGCTCTGCTGAAAACTGTCTTTTGTTCCAAGTCAGACTAGTTTCCTGGTTAAATGTTTAAAAATAACAGGCATTTGAATTTCAGACTTCATATTCTTCAGAAAATACATGGTAACACAAAACTGTTTATTCTAGCAGATGTCTAAGTTTATAACATGGATATTTGAAATTTGTCCCTATTTTGGGACTGTATTCCCCCATTATTGGCTTTGTCCAGGTATTTTGTGCTAAGGTTGAGAGCTATCTATGGTGGGAACTGAATTCATTGAATGTTTGGGGGCTGTATTCCCCTCCATTACTGGCTTTGTCCACATGTTTTTTGCTAAGAGGTTGAGAGCTATGGTGAGAACTGAATATGTTTGGGGGCTGTATTCCTCCATTGTTGGCTTTGTTCAGGTGTTTTGTGCCAAGAGGTTGACAGCTATGGTGAGAACTGAATTCACTAAATGATAGCCATTTAAGTTTGTCTTCCTCTCTTTCACGAAACAGCTGATTTGGCATAGTGGTATGTTTCTCTGACTGTTTTGCACAGGGTCCCCTGAGTTAAAGATGTGGCAGTGAAATGTATGATGGTAACACAGCATTTTATTCTAGCAACTTTCCAACATTGTACAAGCAATGTTTAAAATGTGTCCCTGGTTTTTGGGGTTTTGCCCCCCCCCCAATAAATTTCAGCTTTTTCCAGATTTCTTGTGCTGCAAAGTTCAGAGATACAACTGTGTGTCAAGTAGATTTTACAAGAGGCTGAGAGCTGCAGGGGAACAAAACTTTAGTGCTGCTTATTCTGAGTTGGCTTGCATTGTTAATAGCACAACAGGTAGTGTACTTGCCTTTGATGCAGAAGGTTGTGGGTTCTACTCCCACAGTAGATAGATGCATTGCTGATACTGTACTGTGTTGTAAAGTGGGAGGATGCTGTAATCCTTTTTGGCAAAGATACCTAGAGTAGTAACTATGAGCCTGCTATCAGTTTGCCATACAGTCCCTATTGCGATATTACTAGCTTATCATTTTTTTTTAATGCATGCAACATAGGCAATTTATTCCTCAAGGGCAACAGGCACTTTATTTGTAGATGAATAAACAATGACATATAAAGTTGTTTGCTAGCAGCAACCTCTTCATTGTTACAGATTTCTTTAATGTGGAATTATTTAGATGACTTTTACACTTCAGAGATTGTGCATATTTATTGATACTGGTGGAGTGTAGAAGGTTGAGTAGACTTTTATGATGGAAATATTCTGAACTGGGTAGTTTTGTCATTGGTGCATGCATTTTGTTTCATTGTTTACTAATGTTCAAAACAATAAATTTAAAATGCCCTCTAACAACTGTACTGTATTGTACAAGAAATACAATTTAATACAATCGGGAAGGTGTATCAAAGAGCATGTGTATGTTTCATGTTCAAGTGGCCTATGATTTGAAAACATTGCCCAAAAGGGGCCTATGATTTGAAAACAGCCCAAAGTTAATCTTTATCTGCCACTGGCATAATGTATTTTCTTTGAATGTGGGTTTTAATGCTATTTCAATGCATGTGAGTTTCAAGGGCACAAAAGTTGTAATGCTGTCTGTTTTCATTGTGAGACTGCATTGCTTTGTTTAGCAGATATCTATTGGAGTTTGTGCTGTAAAAATGCAAAATAAAACTTTCAAATGAAATCCAAATCATTGCAGAAGTAAAGCAGTATGCACATTACAGTGTTTATGGTAAATGGGGCAAAATAACCAAGAAATGGGACACTGGAATGGTTGCAGTGGGGGAGGCTCCAATCTACCATGATTTTGAGAGGGGAAGGGCAGCAAACTCAGACAGCCCTGGTTGAACTATACCTCTCAGCTGTCCATATTTTTGCAGAATGAATAGATATTTGCTTCTTATTTTTGGTTTGTTCCTCATAAAATGTGTGGTTTTCTGGCAAATCATTTAGGAATGAAGTCACTAAATGACAGACATTGAGTTTTACGTCATAACCTTCAGAAAAATGCATGCTAAAGCAAGACCTGTTATTCTATCAACTGTCTTAAGTTTATACAAGAGCAATTTTAGTAGTGTTTGTATGTTCCCCCAATATATTTGGCCTTGTCCAGATTTCCTGCATTAACAGGTTGAGAGGTACGTGCAAATAAAATTGCTTTATAGAATTAGGCATATCCAAACCTCTCAACTGTCCCCGATTTTGGCTCAAAATGTTGCTCTTCCCCTAATAATCCCTCTGCAAAATGGCAATTTTGGAAGAAAACATGGAGGGTTTACAATTAATAAATAATTGTAATAATCAGTTATAGATTACTTTTATTTCAGAAATGCATGTAGATTCTTTTATTTTGTCAGCTGCTCAAGTTAGTAGTACTAATATTAAAAGTGTCCCTTCTTTGATAGGTTCCCAGCTGTATTGTGTGGCTATTTTAAATTTTTGCATCACATGTTTTGTCCATTTTTCATAAAGTTGTGTTTTTTTGGCAAATTAGTGGCAAATTAAAGATTGATGTTAGAAAATAATGAAAGACATTTGAGTTTCAGATTTCGTACCTTTCAGAAAATTCATACTAATGCAAGACCTACTATTCTATTATCTTTCTAAGTTTATAAGAGCAATATTTAAAAATTGTCCTTATTTTTGGGCCTTTGTCCCACTTCTATGTATGGCTTTGTCCAGATTTCTTGCTCTGAGGTTGAGAGGTATGACAAATGTGTCAGGGCCATCACAGTCAGCCAGAGACATTTCAAATTGTGACAAACTTGTTGCACCCCACTCCCCATGTAGTGGCTTTGGATGTGTCCAAGCAAGGCAAGGAGCAGTTATGCAGTGTAATTGTGCAGACTATCCCCCCCCCCCATCCAAGGTAAACACAAGTACCACAGTGGCTTTTCATCTGTCATTGATTTTGCGGAATGTTCTGGTTTCTGTCATTTTTATACTGTTGATATATGCTTATTATTATTCAGAAAGTGCCTTTTGCTCTGTGTTTAAGTAGCAGTGCTTTAATGACCATCAGGTAAGCTTGTCTGATATTGTAAGATGCAAGTAAGTTTTAATAAGCAGTATTGCCAGCATTGAAAGCCTTTCTGTTGTTGCCATGCAGAGAATACTTACATAACTAGATAATGTATAAGCCTTGGGTATTGAAATGCATATGACAGTATTTGTAATAAAGGCCAGGATTAGATTATGTTAAGCTCATTACAGGCTTTACCTGCAAACTAAACAGAATGCCAATCTATCATGCGTGGTCCATATCCTGTGCAGTAATCCTTTAAGCAATATATTTTGAGCTTGTTTCTTGTTTGCTTTTCATTTTTTACTTTGATCATGTTTTCCCCATGAAACAAGTAGATAGTTGTCAGGCAGCAGGTCTTTTTTGGATAAGAAACATTTTTAGAAGTGAGGGTATCACAGAGACTGCTACTTTCAGCATGTTACTTGGTACTTTAATAAAGCTGAATATAAATTATAATTAGAAATGGAGTGCAAGGAGAAGTGATTTGAGTTAAGTGCTGCTTGTTTTTCTTATACTTGACTTTGACTGGCATTCCAGTAATGTATTTAAAAAGTAATTTATTTTTTCATGCCTCACATCCTTTTTGTTTCCATCTAGATATTAAGTAAGCTGTCATGCAGCCAATGGATTGAAATATTTTTTTCTTCTACACTTCATTTTGTCTTGAGTGGACTCCCATAATGATGGTTTGGCACCCAGGGCAGCATATTTAATTAAAGTTTTTGTGGTTTTGAGCATAGCCCCTCCCCTTTCTAGTTGACCACACCCATTCCATTGACCCCACCCATTCAGCTGTCTCCTGCAGCCCCTCTTTGATTTGAAGTCACCAGCCGCCACTGGGTCTAAAGCCAAACAGAACTATTGTAACCAATATTGGGAGCACTCTGCCAGGGAACTCAGTTAACAAAATCTGTAATTACCTTAAAATTACTCTGGATCCATGCCCACATAGTTGAGTTAATGTAGAAACATTCCACACTATTCAGGTAGTAAAAGCAAGCACAGCACCATTCCAGTATACAATAACTTCTTCAGGCAGTATACAAGTGAAGAAAATAATCCTTTTTTTCTTAAATCTAATTTAACATAAAAAAGTTTAAAAACAAGTCATTCTAAGTAATTTGTTAACGGCAACTGCATTTTATATTTTTTTCTTGTTCCTTTGTGCTTAAAACAGTAACAGTCTGTTAAGAAAATTGAAATTAAAGGACCAACTCCACCTATTTTTGTGGCACAAAGTTGAGTTTGCATAGATACAGAGGGCTAGCTCAACCCGGTCCATTTGCCCTTCACTTTCTAAACCTTCCCAGAAAAGGAACTGATCTACTATTACTTAATACTAACATCAGAAGCAGCCTTAAAGTACAAGAATTACATGCCACCATTGCTCTTAACACCCCAGACATTGCCTTAATAACAGAAATATGGCTGAAACCAGACATTAGCAATAATGAAATTATTCTTTCAGGGTACAATATCTTTAGGTTAGACAGGAAAAACAAAAGAGGAGGCAATATTTCTACTCAATTTAAAAATAACCTCAGTCTAGAACCCATTAATCAAAGTAATCCCTACTTCAATAATGCAGAAATAATGTTTACAAGACTAACAATTAACTCTAAAAACACTTAAACATAGTTGGAGCCTACATCCCTCCTGGCAACAACCTCTCCACAGTCGAACACATTCTCCTGTGGACATCAAACTCTTTAACCCAAGAAACAATCATCATGATGATTTCAACTTAGAATGGCAACACCTGTGACTCTCAAAACCCAGCTAATCACATAAATATTAATGGCTATACCCAATTAATTCAATTCTGTACTAGGATAGACAAAACATCCGAGAAACAGTCCATCTTGGACTGGTTTCTTACTAACAGACTCATTCTCTCCTTACACTCCTGTTGTCTTCCAGATATCCTTAGCAACTAAATCCCAACCTACTTTCTCAGACACCATGTAAATCCATTGAAATTCAATACTTACCAACAAAGTCGTAATAAAAAAATGTCATCCCTAATGAATTAATTTCAATCCTTAAATGCTGCAATTGGTCACCCTTCAAGTATCTCCCCGTAGAGGAAGCTATAGATGTTTTTTAATTCCACTTTCCTTAACATCCTAGGCAAACTTGCTCCTCAATGACAATAAGAGTTAAATTCTTGGCTTTCCAAGGAAACAAGATCACTACTAAAAACAAGAGAAAAAACATGGGAAAACTGGCAAACTAACAAAACACGAGCAAATAAACAGGCTTACTTAGAACTAAGAAACGAAGCCAAAAAATAAAATCACACAATATAAAATAAACCATTACAGAGACAGCCAAATAAAACATCAAAATAATCCTCAAAAATTTTGTACACAATAAAAAAAATGCTACAACCAAGTCAAGCCAGCACACCTTCCCCAACAACCAACATCACTATAGATAGCATTGAAATGCAGTTTAGCAAATGCTTCATAGAGGCCATCTTACCCTTACAAATAACAACTGCTCTATACCACCTCTACCCCATTTAACACCTAATATGAATAGCAAGACCTTTTCCTTCCAACCCATCTCTAAAGAAATTAAAGCAAAAAAAAAACATAAAAAAGCTTAAGACAACGACTCTAGCTTCTGATCAATTGACTGCAGAAAATCTCAAAATCTCTGCTGAAGCCATTTGTACCCCATATTCATCCTTATTAACAGATTCATCTCAGAAAAAAAGTACCAACAATTTGGAAAATATCACATATTATCCCACTGCATAAAGGAGGAATATCAACAGAACTATCCAACTATCATCCTATTAAAATCTTATCACCTTTATCTAAAATATTAGTGAGATGTATTCTCTCCCAACTACTAAACTATCTCTTAACTAAGAATCTCCTGTCCAACACTCAACATGGATTCTGACCAAAACATAGCACTACCACTGCTCTGATGTCCTTCACAAATTCTATTAATCAGCATAGAAATGATGGTATGCTAGCATCCTCTATCTTTCTTGATCTATCCAAAACTTTCGATACTGTCTTTCAAAACAAACTCATAACAACTCTTTCTGATCTAAATCTTAGCCAGTCCTCTCTTGCATGTTTACAGGATTATCCAACATGGCTGTAACATGGCAACAGAATCTCTCCCCCCTTCTACAACTCACTCTTGGAGTTCCACAGGGGTCTATCCTAGGTCCTCTCCTCTTCACACATTTTTTACTGACAATCATCATACTTCTACTCTGCATGCATCCCTTATCCAGTAACTGAAAGTCAGAACTGACAACTGTAAAATAATGATAGAGTTCACCAATAAGTGCTTCGTAAAACCAAATCACAGCTGGCTGGGATGTTGCGTGGAAACAATACTCCGCTTAAATGTAACCAATATTCCAAATGACTGCTGTTAAATTAATCCACAAACTGAAAACAAGCTGGTATATATTGTACTAGATTCAATCTTTAATACGGCAAAATAGCCCGAACAGCTACTGATAAAACTACAAACAATAATTGCAATAAAATGCGAAAAAAATATAAAACTGAAGTCACAGAATCAGTTAAGCGCTTTCACCCGATGTCGTCCGGGTTTCATCAGAACTGAACTGTTAGTTCACAGTCAACATTTTATAACTTTTTTGGTGGCTAAACCAGCCACATATTTGAAAATTTAAAGGCATATACCACTTGAAATACATATATGTATACTATTGTGCTCGTATACTTTTGCTAAAGTGCATATAAGCCTGGATTGAAAAGCAGATAAATTCTAAAGTATCCTGATAGGTCTGCTGGACACTTGCATGATATAAATATATTGATAGATAAATAAATAAATAAATAAATATTTGTGTTTGTAATTAATTTCAGTACGCTTATATAGTAAACTGTTTTTGAATTATACACTTGCTGAAAAAAACTGTAATATACATGTAAATCAATAAAATACATGTATATCAATGAATATGAATGTATATATGAATATAAAAAAATAAAAAATAAAAAATAATAAAAAAATAGAAAGATGTTATAAGGAATATTGAATTCTTTCATTTTGTATCAACTGTAGCGTTGTGATTTGATAAATGCGTGAATATGTGTATATATAAATAAATAAATCTCACTATGTACAATAATTCAAGTATAATGTTAATATTAATTATGATAGTATAAAATAATGTTTATAGTAGTATAAATTGGTAATTATGATTATGTGTATCAGTATTGATAATGTTCCATTCTCTATTGATCATAAGCTTAATATTGATGCACTTCTAGGAAGTTTATAAATAAATAAATGAATAAATAAGTAAATGTGAATATATGTTTGCATATATATATATAACAAAACTTGACTACACAATACATAGAAATGACCATGATTTGAAGGGTCAAGATTACATACTTATAAAGCCACTTTGCTGGTACAAAAATAAGCTTACCATGTGTCTACCCTTGTATAATACAAAATCATGGTCTAGTTCTTATGCTTGTTCTACTTTCTTAACCATAATACAATATTGAAAAAGTTAAAAACATTGTTAAAATTTGTTAAAATTTGTAAAATATTTTTGTTAATAATATATGAGTAGTTGATGTTATAATAGTGGTTTGATTGATATGTATTCATTCAAACCTGGTGGCGTCATAGCGTCTAAATTTATTTGCCACCAGATTTCTTTGTAGCTGAGCAGAGTTTTGAAATCTCCTCCCCTAGGATCATAATTTATTACTTCTAATATAATAAATTTGAAGTTGTGACTATTCCCTTCCCTGTCTATGTCTGTAAAGTGCGTTGTTATTATCCTTGGTTCTTATGCAGTATGTGTGATCATAAATCCTTTTCTTTATGTTTCTTTCAGTCTTTCCTACATAGAAACATGGACATTGCTGGCAAATGCTTAAATATACTACCATCTTGGTATTGCAATTTCCTACTTTCCTTCTGACTACACTTTTGTGTCCGTTTTTCAAGTATATGATATTTTCTTCAGACATGTATTTGCATTGATTACAAGTGCCACATTTAGGATTCATTTTTTTATTGTTACTATTATTCCTATCAATCTTTCCCTTAATTCCATTTTCAACTAACTGTTTGATGTTGGTACCTATCTTGTATGTGAACTGGGCTTTGTCTCCCAATACTCTACTCAATTGGGCATCCTTGGAAATAATGTACCAATAATGGTTTAGTATATTTTTGATATAACTGGCTGCCAAATTGAACTGCAAGATGCAAGTTCTGTGGAAAGAATTTGGATTAATATCATTAACCTTGTGGTCAGAATTAATGCGTGTGGAGATCTCTTGGGATGTTGATTGAGTATTGCTCCCTAATAGAGGCAAATATCTAGAATTCCTAAATTGTAAAATATATTGAATTGTAGAATCCATCATAGCAATAGGATAGCCTCTCTGAGTGAATAACTCCTTAATATACTTTAATTCAATGTGTAGAGTATCAATGTCAGATGTCATGCGGGAAGCACGAACACACTGACCTTTGAATATATTGTTCTTCAGTTTCTCTGGATGACAACTGGTGTACTGTAAATAATTGTTAGAGAACGTTTCCTTTCTATATATAGAAGAAGAGAATATACCTGACTGATATTTAATGTGTGTCTAAATAAGGTAATCCATAATTGTTATAAGAATGTGTGAATTTTAAATATAGGTTCATAGGTTCATAGGTTCATACTAGGCTATCTGCCCTAGGGCATTTATAAGCCTAGCCAGAATGTGTTTGGCTTTCGCCACCCATTTTAAATTTATTTTGCTATGCCCTTTTTCGAGGTTAGTATACTGTGCCTCTGTCTAACAGTGACACAGAAGTGATACCTGGGTAAACCTACGATCTCCCATCCACTCATCAAGATTCCTCTTGAAGAGAGTCAATGAGGACTCTGCCTAACCTGGACTGGGATTTTATTCCAGAGTGAAGGGAGCCTCTGGGTTATGAATCTGTCCCTCCAGCATGTCCTATTTATTTCAGTGCTGAGGTTCAAGTCTCTCGAGCACGTAGCTCGATGGGATTTGGATTTTCTGAGGTGCAGCATGTCCATTAATTCCGGTTGGACATGGCTTTATACGTCAGGCACAGATCGCCTCTGAACAGGCGGTATGCCACTGAGCAGAGCTGGAGTTTCTTTAACCGGGCAGCATATGGCATCTGTTTGAGCCCTTTGATCCTCTTGGTGAGGTACTTTTGGGGTCTTTCCAGCTGCTGCGGGTGTCTGGTAAGGTACATCCCAAAAGGGGCATTGTACTCAATTATGGGCCTGATGAGGGATGAGTAAAGAGGCACGATGACCTCCCCTGATCTAGATGTGAATCCCTTCATGATTAGGTGGGCTATATAAAATGTTTTTCTAACCACTTTGGCCATGTGGTTGTCAAATGAAAGATTGCTATCAACTTGGGTCCCCAGGTCCCTAATTACTTCTTCTGTACTTGATGGATTACCACCTATGTGGTAATTTGTGGACACTTTGTTTTTGCCAAAGGGGATGACTATACACTTTTTGGCATTTAGCTTGAGGCCATGGCTCTGGCACCAGTTGTCTGTTTCTATGAGGCCCTTTTGGAGGATGCTTGTGTCGGCTGGGGAGTCGATTATGGCGCCCAGTTTGCAGTCATCTGCGAATTTGGTCAGCCACAGTCCTTCCGTGTTGGCCTGTACCTCCGAGAAATATATACCGAACAAGAGAGGTCCCAGGACTGAGCCTTGTGGGACACCACTTGTAACTGGTTTGGAGTCTGACATGGCTCCAGCAATTCTAAACATGTGGGTTCTGTCCTTGAGCCAGTTTGCAATCCATCTAGTGACATAGGGGTTTATATTTAAGCTGGTGAGCTTATCTATAATGCCCGAGTGGGGTATTGTATCGAAGGCTTTAGCGAGGTCCAGGTAGGCTGTGTGGACCACCTTCCCCTCGTCAATCACCTTGGTGACTGTTTCAAAGAAATCAACCAGGTTTAAAAGGCAGGATCTGCCCTTAACAAAGCCGAACTGGGTAGGATCCAGTGTCTGTAGGTCCCCAATATCTTTATTTATGAGGTCCATGATGATCCTTTCCATAGCTTTGCAGACTAGGCTTATGGGGCGATAGTTTCCAGGATCTGTTGAGGCACCACCTTTATGGAGAGGGACCACTGTTGCTGTACGCCACTCTTTGGGCACATATCCTGTAGTAAGGCTGAGATTGAACAGTAGTTTTATGTTTGTGTCTAGCTCTTCTTGGAGTTCATGTAGGATGCAGCCCGGGACACCGTCTGGTCCCATTGATGCTGTGTTTTTTGCTTTGGAGAGGGCGGCTCTTACCTGAGCATCTGAGATGTCAGGGGGGCAGCACTCTGCTGGGATAGATATTTGCCCCTTTGGTGGTGGGGGGGGGGAGTTTGCACTGAACCTGCAGCTAGGATGTTGGCAATGTCTGTGGGTTCAGTGTATTTTTTGTCATTTTGGACTAATTCTGAGCATATCTGGGAATTACCACCCAGGTTCCTAACATAACTAAAGAAAGCCTTGTGATTATCCTTAGTGTCCTGTGCAATTTTTCTCTCGAAGCTGGCCTTAGACAATTTTATGAGTGCCCGTAGTTTTTTGCTAATACTGATCAGTGATGCCTTCCCTTTTTGGGATTTTGCTCTATCATTTAGTAGCTTCCTCCTTCTATTGTATAGTTTGTTTATGGCTGGGGTCCACCAGACAGGACGTCTGCCTTTGGAGGATTGGTTCTTGGTTTTATCCGGGATCACATGATCCATGCATTCCTGAAGGTGTTCATAGAATGCGTTTATAAAGGATTCTGCGGTCTGGGACGTGTTTTCCACAGGCCCGGGGGCTTTGAAGGATTCCACCTCGGTTTTGAGGAGTGTGAAATTTGCTTTAGAGAAGTTTTTCACTGTGGTTTTCTGGGCAGGGGGTGGGGTCGGGATGTGAATATCCAGTGAGATTAGTTTATGGTCTGATCTTACCAGTGAGGGATACACGTCTGGTCTGGAGCATAGAGACCCCATGTTGGTGATGATCAGGTCCAGTATGTTTTCCCCTCTTGTGGGAGTGGTAACAAGTTGTTCCATAGCATTTGAGTTTATAAATTCTAGGAACCTCTGGGATAGGGTGCTGGAGCTAGAGTAATGCTCCCAGTCAATGTTTGGGTAGTTGAAGTCGCCTAATATAATGGTGTTTGGAGAGACCTTCATATTTTCCAGTGTTCTCAGGAAGGCCGAGTGGGGTTCCTGGGTTTGGGAGGGTGGTCTGTAGCAGGCTATAAATTGGAAGGCAGTTTTACCCACTGTTAGTTGCACATGGGTAGTCTCTGATGCTTTGTGCTTTGCCACCAACCTGGAGGTGTGGGTATCTTTGATGAATATCGATACTCCCCCTCCTTTTGTGGTTCGGTCCAAGTTTTGGGGCCGAAAAGCATGGTATGTGGTATAACCTGGTAGTGCTGGGGTGGTCTCGGGAGCCCTGAACCAGGTTTCTGTTACTGCACAGATATCGATGTTCTCCATGCTAAGGAGAGTTTCGAGTGCGTGCATCTTGAGGTTTAGACTTCTGGCGGTTAGTAGCATTACTCTTAGTTTCTTATCTCTTGTGATACCTATGGAGGTGGGTTTGTCTTTTGAGCCTTGCCTAAAAAAGGCACTATAGGGGTAGCAAGAGCCTTTGCCAATATCTGAAAGCCCAGGGGTGACAGGTGCAAGCCGTCCCTAGCAAAGCATCGTGGCTTGTCGAGCATATCATCCCAAGCTGACAGGCATTGGATCCCCTTTGAATGACACCAGTACTTAAGCTAATTGTTGAAATTGATCATCTTGTCTTCATATTGTGGCATCATTCTTGGTGAGGGTAAGATGCTACTCAAGGTCAGGGTCATAACGGCCTGGGCTACATGCTCAGAGAGCTCCTTTATGTCTCTTTTCATGTAGTCCAGGGAGGTACGTCTCAGGTCATTCACACCAGCATGGACAATGACTGAGTCATGTTTGTACTTGCCTTGGAGTGACCTGAGTGCTTGTGTTATGTGGCGGATCCTAGCGCCCGACAGGCTGCTCACCGTGACCCTCTCCTTGTTCAGCCTGGTGAGCGGGATGTCAGTGTGCCTGACGATAGAGTCACCTATTACAAGTGTATCAGGTGTGTTGTTTAGTCTTAAGGGCTGTGACTGTTCGGCACACTGGCTTTGTGAGATATGTGTTGCACGTGTTTTGTTTTGGGGTAGCGGTTGCTTGGGTGTCTGCTTTGGAGGTCTCTGCTGCTTAGGCAGATCTTTATTTAGAGCCTCCGAGTATGTTTTTGTGTGATTATGTGATATTCACTACTGTTGTTTAAAAATTCTATGAAACATTCCATAGTGTTGATGTCAGCTTCCCATAGTATATATATGTCATCCAGGAATCTAGAATAATATCTCACATTCTTAAAGTGATCACTTGAGAAAAGTACAGTATCCTCCCAATGGAGCATAACCAAATTAGCGTAAATGGGAGCACAGGCGGCTCCCATCGCTACTCCTTTTGTTTGCTTAAAGTGTTCACCTTCAAAGTATATAAAATTGTTTTCTAATACTAGGGCCATCATTTCCTCTAACAGGCTAATTTCATCCCATTCAAGATTAGCATATTTGTACATACTGGCACTGAATGCTTCTAATACTTGCTCTTTAGGAATACATGAAAAAAGGTCAATCACATCTATAGTGAGAAATATTATGTTTTCAAATTTCAAATCCGTAGGAAAATTCTTTAAAAATACCCAAGAATCCTTGACCATGTGTGAAACATGGTCATAAATAGGTTTCAGTTTGTGATCAATGTATTTACCAATTGGAAAAGTCTTTGATTTACTTCCTAATACTATTGGGCGAAATGGTGGGCCTTGTATATTTTTATGGATCTTGGGTATTCCTACAAGGGTGGCCAATTTTGGAAATTTCACAGATAGAAAGTCAAAGGTCTCCTTTGTGATTCTATTTTCTAGGAAATATTCCTCTAAATGAGAATCAATCCTTTGATATGCTATATTAAGTTCGTTAAGGGATATAGAGGAATAATTTCCTGAAAAATGTAATAAATCATATATATTTTTGATATACTGCATATTGTCATATAAAACGGTACTGCCACCCTTGTCTGGTCTCATGACCCTTATGTTGTCATTTTCCTTAAGGTCTCTTATTAATCGTTTTTCATTCTTGGTTAAGTTGGCACCACTGGCTAAATGTTTGAGTTTGTTCGATTCTTGATATATTTCTGTAATAGTAATATTTTCATATAGCTCGATACTAGGATTACTAGGAGGATTAAATTTGCTTTTTACCTTGAACAAGGGACTTGTATTTTTGTTCTTGAGAGAATCTTTCTTATCCAGGACATTCGAATTTTCAAAATAAATAGCTAAATTTGCTTTTCGAATATATTTTTTAAATTCAATCACTGTGTCTGTCAAATTGAATCTAGGAGTTGGAAAAAATTTTTCTCCTTTACTAAATAGATCAAAATGTGTTTTTTCTATTTCAATATCCGTATAATTGAATATCTTGAAATTGTTGAAAGTATAAACATTTCCATCTACTACAATCCTGTTGCTATGATTATTAATACTATTTTTTGCTTGTTCCCCTTCATATGTTAATACCATTTCTTTCTCATGTATTTCTGGTTCCCATATTGATGTGGTTGGGAGTATTGTTTTCCCTGATATTGAAAATCCCCCTGATTTGTATATCTATCATTACGATAACCCGTATTTACCCCTTTTCTATTGTCCATGTCGGAATTTTCCCCTTTATACCATCTAGGTTCGTGAAAATCTTCTTTGGGGTTTGTTTTAGATCTCATTTCTGGCAAGATATAAGCCCTATTACTATTGTACTGCTCATTATCTCTTGTAAGCTTTTTTTGTTTCCTCTGTGTAATGTTAGAAATCCATGTTTTGGCTTCCTGGTATTGCTTATTATATAATTGTTCCCATTGAGGAAATAAAAGATCATTTAGTATATTGTTATTCAATTTTTCTGCATCGGCTATAAGTTTACTCATTTTGTCATCATTATGTTTCATTAATAATCTCATAAAGTTAAAACCACAAGTATCAAATAAAGAATTAAATTCCTTTACTACTTCTGCAGTGTAATCCAAACCTAAAGGTAGCTTGAAAAATCTCAATCCTTTGGGTACTAGTTTCATATCTAAATTCTTACTTAAATAAGCATTGTCCACTTTGAGACCATTAATGCTTTTTAACTTTTTACCTAAAGAATAGATCATAGTCTTTAAATTGTCAAAATCAGTGTTGTCCATATCTGTAGCATTATAATCGCTTGTTAAGTCATCTATTCCATAATTGAACAATAAAAATTAATTGAATTTGTTTGAAGACTGATTTCACAGTACCTTTGTGTTGTTGTGATGCAGACTGTCCAGCAATAGATGAATAGGTTTTAAACGGCATCTGGCTCTTAGGTCTAGTTCCAGTTCTTGTGGCTTCCTCATTGATGTCGTATAAAGAGAAGTCGAAGGTGAAATCTGGCAAATTAATTTTGCTACCATTGTTAGATTCATTTATGTCCAAAATGTTTCTTCCTCTCACTCCACATTCACCCTGACCATTCGGTATGTCTAGACTGTCGGAAGAAACGACTTTGTCTTACTGCACTATTCTGTTAATTGTCCTGATGTCAGGACCTCCTTCTCCATTGTGCATGTTGATCCCTTCTCATGTGTCTAGCCCAGAAAGTGGCATAGCACTGGGAATTTTCTCAGGAACATGCTCCGGTTGTGTGTTACCACCCTTGTGGGTTGTTTCTGGGTGACCACTGTGTAATAATTGTCTCACTAAGAAAGTGAGATGACTTAATTCGCTTTTAAGTAATGAAATGTCCTCACGGAAGTTGGTTAATTCATCCGAACCTTCCTCCTGTGTGCTTACGTTTTCGGTAGTTGGTGTAGCATCAGTGTTCTCCATTTCAAGTGACAACAACTGAAAGTCAGAACTGACAACTGTAAAATAATGATAGAGTTCACCAATAAGTGCTTCGCTCCGTAAAACCAAATCACAGCTGTCTGGGATGTTGCGTGGAACCAATTCTCCGCTTAAATCCCTTATCCAGTACATGGATGACTCTACTCTAATATGTACTGCACCCACACTCCAACAACTTCAAATTATAATCAGGCAGTCTTCCCTACAATAGAATCTTGGCTAGCCAATGCTTATTCTAAACCCCAATAAAACTAAGCTCATGCTTTTTCTACCCACAAGAGCCACTGACCCACTCCCAGGAATATCTCATCAGCAAATAATCCAATTATTTTCTAGTATCCAGCACTGAGCCACAGTGGTGCAGTGGTGGCGATGTTGCCTCACAGCAAGAGGTTCTCCTGTTTGATTCTCAGCTGGAGTGCCTTCTGTATGGAGTCTGCATGTCCTCCCCGCGGTCGAGTGGCGTTCAACAGACATGAGTGAATGGGTGTGCTTTCGTTGAAGACTGGGCATCGGGCTGGCAAATTGGCACCATAAAATCTACTGCCAATCATTAACGGACCGGAGTTCCACTATGGTGACCCCTAACTAGGAAAAGCCGACAAGACAAACGAGCATTATGCAGCACTAAACTTCTCAGTGTGATCATTGACAGTAACTTGAAATTCAACATTCACATAGCCCAGTCAAGAAAGAAAGTACAGAAAAAATTGGCATTCTGTATTGAAATAAACAATTTATAACAAACCACACAAAAGCCACCATTACTAGAACTCACATTGTCTCTACCCTCCTCTATGCATCTCCCATTCTCACTAACCTTAAGAAATGCATTCTAAGTAATCTTGGGCCTGCAACAATAAAACTGCAAAGTTTGCCACTGAATCTACATACAGATCTCACCATTGCTTGGCACTAAGAAATCTCACTTGGCTAAAACTGTCCATCCTCCTAGCCTAACCTCCTCCAATCCTACTCTACTAGTCGAGTCCTTCGTTTCACAAACAGATCACTATTAAAGAACTCTGTAGCTAACAACACAGCTGGTAAAGCCCTCTACTCTAACTACATAGCTAAACTCTGGAATTCTCTGCCCCTAAATATAAAAAATAAAACAAACACCATAAAATTCAAAAAGAACCTTAAAACCCATCTATTCAAATACATGGATATGCTCTTGTACTAACCCTGGCTAATTACAAACTGTCTATAGTTAGTAGCCACCATAGGAACAGTTATAGAAATCTGCTTTACGTTTATTGAGCTCTGTATTTTTTAACTGCTTTTCAACCTTATTGAACTCTGGCTAGGTTTATTATAATGAAAGTGTAGTGTAAATCCTTAGAAGCTTTAAAAATGCTGTACTGTTCACAATGTAATAATGCTGTACTGTCTGCTCTATATTGCAGTACACAGTGATCCATTTTTGTATGGATATATGTTCTCTGTTCTATTACTGTATCTTTGTAAAATCTCTATATGTATTAATGTGGAGCTTTTCTTTCTTGGGCCTTCACGAAAAAAGGACAGCTTGCCCATTTGAACTTTCCTGGTAAACAAATGTAAAAATAAATAAATAAATGTTTTGCTGTATTTTTTCCAGTTATAATCATTGGAGCAGTACATCTGTCCTGTTTTTTTTTTCATTTTATCAGAACTATTTAATCAACCTATAGATATTTTTTAATGTTTATACTCTTTACTAAATATGTGTTTTTATTTCATATCTTCTACACCCCATGTAGGAAAAAAGGAGCTGCAGTTGTAGTTGTGGTAAATGAATATACAGCTATTTAGTTTAAATTATGCTATATCTGGCAAAGTTTCCGTTCCGCTCTGTACGGCATTATTTTGCCATTCACTCCACTGTAGTGCGATCTCGGAGTTGGTATATTTAAGTTGCAGGGGGTGGGGGGTGCAGAGGGTGCCCCCTGCATATACGTTAAAACATGTTGTTATTTTACATTTGAGGTTCCGCAATCTCGAGATTCTGGTCCTCGGGATTCAGAGTCTGGGGGCTGTGGAATTTTGAGATTTAGTAGTGATTCCATATATATATATATATATATATATATATATATATATATACAATATTAATTCCCTAGTGAATACATAAATTGCTATGACGCTAACTATCCAATGGAAAATCCTATGTAGATAAGCTGTAGTCTAACATCAATCATATGGCATAATAAACCCTTGCTACCAATCAAAATGAAGAAAGGCTCTGTACTGAAACCCTAACCATACCACCAATTGCAATAAAAATCTCTATATATGTAGCAGTATTGCTATGCCTATTGCTATGCCTGAAACATTGAAGCTAAGTAGTTCATCCAAGGAAAAAAACAAACTTTCTATCAGTGGTACCTATCAAATGTCATAAAAACTGCTGTATAACCTAAACAAAAAAAAAAAACTTTCAGTGAAATAACAAGCTATATATCAATACAAATAAAAGCACCAATCAACTAACTTCAAAAACTATGGAAGTTTCCCAACTCAGCTGGACTGCCTAACTACTATTAAGGGACATAGCCATATGACTCAAAGAGTCAAACATAGCTATATAATAAAATATAATCCTACATATGCATAGCACAACATTGCCTATTACCAGGGGAGGATAAAAAGAAAGAGAGTGAAACAGCCTATCTAAAAGTGGGCATGATGCTAAACTCATTTCCAAAACACACTTGTTAAGGTGGTGCTGTGGTAGCGTTGTCGCCTCACAGTAAGACTCTGTCCTGTTCGATTCTCAGCTAGAGTGTCTTCTGCGTGCAGACATGCGTGAATGGGCGTACCTTCGTTGAAGGTTGTGCGTCAGGGCTGGTAACTCGGCACGTAAAAATCAACTACCAATCATTAGCAGACCGGCGTTCCACTGTGGCGACCCCCTAACCAGGAAAAGCCGAAAGACACAACAACAACTTATTAATAGTAAAGCATTTGACTGGATTTTTTCAGAAGTGGAAAATGCTGCCTATAGACTGAAGTGTTTACAATGGCAGCATTTCCACCTTGAAGCATGTTTGCAGCATCACATTATCCCAAGGGTTCTGAGAGTAAAATGCATGCCTACCTATGACAGATCTCACCTTGAGCTACTGGCTAGATGGCAGGCAATCAATCTTGAGACAAGTTTTCGTTATATCCATTTACTGATAAATTACTTTAAATGATGTGAGAGTGAAGCAGCTAGTTTCATTGAATTCATTGAAACAAAGCAGTCAGAATTGGAGAATGCAGCCCTTTCCGATAAATTCCTAGAAAAGATTGAAACCTTACAGTACAATCTAACTTTCTATGATGCAAAGTTAAAAAGTGTAAAGAGCAAAAAATTATCCAGGGATTACCTGGACTTTAAACAAGAGAATATTTCTGAGTGGACAAGAGCACAAATGGATGTCAGAATGAAGGATATAAATCCTGAAATGTCTAAAACAGCTACAATGACTGTTTCTCAGAACTCTAAAGATGATTATTCATGGACAGATCACAATGCTAAAGAAATAAATAGTAGAGATGACAATACAGCTGATCAAGGTAGCAAACATATGCCACAAAGCCCTCAGAATGACAGAATGACATAACATTGGGAATGAGTAAGACAAAAGCTAATAAAGGTTCTGGACCGAGTGTCTTTAATTTAGGAACGAAACCTAAAGAAAGTGCCTCTCATATTCCAGTTTTTTTCAGATCTACCTGCTCAACTCAGACAACATCTCCTATATAAAATGCAGTCAGAGAGCTGAGGCAGGAAGAAAAGGAAAGTTATACATTAGAAGGATCAATATCTGATGACATCTTGGCTGTGAATTTGTCTAAAGGTTCACTAAGTAGAGTGCATCTGTTCTTACTGAATAAAGGGCTAATGCTCATCCCAGCCCTCAAATCTCGATTAAGTGAATTTACCTTAGATATAAAATGTTTTGGCAGAAACATCACTCTCAAGAATATGTTTGGTCAACACAACAGAGATCTTCAAGAAACCTAGTATGTTTGTACCACCTTTTCCTCAGTGGTTGAAATGTTTACACATATGTGTGAGACTGGTGTAGCCAACATAAGATGTGAGAATAACCATAAAGGTTTCTATATTATGAATACAGAAGAAAAAAGAGCACTGGATAAGTTGATGCATAATGATTCCTTCTTTATTTAGCCAGCTGATAAGGGAGAGGCCACTGTTGTTCCAGGTGCAGACAACTATCATATGAGAATGGCTGAAATGCTTAGTGACATGCTTACCTACCTGAAAATACCAAAATGGGAGATGAATAAAACCATCCAGAAGGTAAAAGATACTTGGCATGATTTGCTTATGTTGAAGATTATCTGTCAGGACCTCTATGAATATCTTATGGTCGAACATCCTGTGACACCTAGAATCAATGACCTGTCCAAGATACACAGGGATATACAAAACCCATCCCTACATCCAGTTTTCTCTCAGGGTGGATGGCTCATAGAACTAGCTTCTATTTATGTGGAGCATCAACTAAATAAAGTTTTACCTAGAGCTGTTACTGTATTAAGGGACACCTTACAGTTTTTAGATGCTCTGTATCATTGTGTACAAACACTGAACAACACCATGGATCTTATAATGGTTAAAAATCTATTTATAGTAATTCCTAATGACCATGGCATTAGAGCTACTAAGGAATTTTTAAGACAGAGTGATGCTCTTGATGGCAACACTGCTCTATAGGTGTGTCTACTTTTGGATATTATACTTGGCAATAACATATTTTTATATGGCTGTGAGCACTGTTGGCAGATGGGGAGTGGCAATGGGCACTTCATATGCCAACAGCTACTCCAATATAGTGATGGCCCAATGGGAATCTGACTATATTTTCAATGCCAAGAATATATGAAGGGACAATATTGTTTATTATGGATGATTTGTTTAAGATGTTTTTCCTCTTGTGGTGTGGCAGTGACAATGAACTCTCTTGCTTTGTTGAATACATAGCAAGTACCACCACTTTTTTGCAATTTTATGTCCATAGATAAAAGCAAGCAATCAAGTTTCTAGATGTAACAATATTATTAGATGATCAAGGAAGATTTAATATACAGATACATTAAAAGAGCTGTTGGAAGAATCATCTTCTGCATAGGACAAGTATGCCTTCTGCGCATATATACCCGCATATTATTTTTATTTAACATTTATTTACCGGGAAAGTCTGACTTGGAACAAAGCCAATTTTCAGTGGATGCCTAGGGAGAAATGCTCCAGATCCATGTCTTTGTAATGTGGGAGGAAACTAGAGTACCCATAAAAAATCCAGATGAACACAGGAAGGACATGCAGACTCCGCACAGAAGGCACTCCAGCTGAGAATCAAACAGGAGAACCTCTTGCTGTGAGGTGACATCACTACTGCTACACCACTGCACCATCCATGTTATCAAGGGACAGTTACTTTCCACCTCTAGATTATGCACTGATGAAGAAGTATATATGAAGGAAACTGAACAGTTAGTGAAATGTCTTCATGTTCATGGTTATGGACAGCAAGAGGTCCAACAGGGACTCATGACCACTAGGAATATGAGAAGAACAAGAGGACATCCTTACTTTTCAGAGGAAACTACATTATAACCAACCTGTCCCATACCACAGCAAGATAAAAGTAAAAGTGGCCTAAGATGCCTGCTTACATATAGCAGTAATGTCTCACAAGTTTGCGAGATTATTAAGAACTGGCGCATACTAACAATGGATGACAAAATAAAGGACATATTGAGTGAAGTTTTGAGGTTTTGCTTTAAAAACAAGATGAATTTGAAGAGACTTCTCTGTTATAAGGATGGAGTTCCATCAAATAAAACAACCTTGAAGAATGTGGCTTTTCCCTGCAGAAAATACAGAACATGTGCTTCAATTAACAGTAGTAACTCTTTTAGACATCCTAACACTAAAAGGTTATATCAGCTGAAAATCTATGCAGATTGTAACACCAAAAATATTATTTATGTAGCTACTTGCACCCTCTGTAATGGACTATATGTTGGTAAGACTAACCAGCAGTTCAAAGATAGATTACGTCACCTTAGTGACATTAGATTAGGAAAGGACACCACTGCTTTGTCTAAACATATCCAGGAGAATGTACAACACAAGTTTATATTTATGGCATTAGAATTAGTACATGATAATCCTCAGGTGGTGATTTATATAATAAAACAGAGGTTTTGAAGAGTCGATGGATTGCTGATTTGCAGGCCGATCAGCTCCCTGGATTGAATGGGATGATTCCCTTGAAACGACTGTTGAAAGGGGGAGACTTCCTAGAAAAAAATTTAATTTTAATTAGTTGCTTTTTGCTTCAAAGGGAAGGAGCACTGACAATATTGCAGTATTTGATGAAAGAGAGGAGACTTCCTAGATTAATTTTTTATTGGCTGCTTTTTGCTTTAAAGGGGAGGAGTACTGGCAGTAATAAAGGATCTGATGAAGGCTGTATGAGTTCAAAGAGCTTATCCTTGTTTCTATGCCTGTGCTGTTTTTATGCCATTTTATTAGTCAATAAATGTTTCTCTGCGGTGACTTAGCTCTGCCTGTTTTCTAAATATTTTTGTTTGCTTGAGCAGCCTTAAGTGATCAGGAGTTTATATATTTTTACAGTTTGGTTACATACTTTGAAGAGTACTAATTGGTTGCCACTATAGTTTCATGCTAATTATTCCTAGATAGGTGGTTTCTCCTGACTTTTGATTGGGGTACTGCTCTTTATTAATGAGTGTGTTTTAAAAATTGTTCAAGGATCTGAGGAAGCACCTTATAAGGTGTGAAAGCACTTGTCCATTTTGCGTGTTTTAACTCTGTAGTATTTTTTTGTTTGTTTTATTAAAGTTCTTGTGTTTTAGCTGAGATCTGCATCCTTATTTTTCATTACATGCCTTGTTTGATCTGGATGTGAATAGTTTCCACTTGTATTTTGTTTTGTTTTATATTTATCCTTAAATCAAGGTCTCCCTTGAGACACAGACACTCCAGACTTTGCTTCAGGAGCAGTTTCAGGAGAGATAAAAGCACAAGTGGTGTGGGGCACCAAGGACAGATGCAAGCACATAAATGCAAAGGAGATGCTTGCCCTGATAAAGCCACTAAATTCTATGAGACTTTTGTGGTCCCCAGGACCTCTTCTAGTGGTGACAGACAATACCACAGTGATGTTGTACATCAACAAGCAAGGGGGAACCAGATCATACCCCCTTTGCAGACTAGCCATGTTAGCTTGGGATATAGTTTTACAGTCTCACTCTACAGGCTTCCTACATTCCATCAGATCAAAGTTGTGCAGCAGACAAGCTCAGCAGAACCAGGGCAGACCCTCACAAATAGAAACTAGATCAATTGGTCTTCCAAATTTGATCAATCTGTAGAGAATTCCTCAAGTAGACTTCTTTACCTCCTGACTGAGCAATCAACTGGTAGAATTTTTTCCAGGACTCCATACAAAAAGGACTGGAAGACAGATATATTTGCTTTGCTTTTCTTTGAACAGGAATGTGCTGGTATGCCTTTCCACTGTTTCCAATATCCAGGGCACTTCTGAAGATTCAGAAGGAATCCCCCAAGATCAGTGTGGTTACTCCCTTCTAGCCTAGGCAACTGTGGTTCTCCCTTCTTTTGGAAATGGCCATGGGCAATTACCATAAGCTTCTTCACAGACTGGATCTACTCACACAAGGACAGGGGTGTTTGATACACCCCAGCATCAATCATCTTCAGCTGACTGCCTGGATGATAGTATCTTAATTCCTTTTAGGCACTTGTTTTATGAGGATCTGCAGCAGATATTAATGGAGACAAGAAAGCCTGCTACTAGAAAATCATACATTAGCAAATGGAAGAGGTTTTCTAATGGGTGCCAACAACATAACCAACACCCATTCAGGGTTAGCTGTTTTCTAGTTTTCCATTATTTGTGTGAGTTACTATCCTATGGCCTTACTTATTCCTCTGTCAAGGTTCATTTATCAGCCATTTCAGCATTGTCTGCCCATAGATCTTCCTCTTTCAAGTCAGTTGCATGTCAAAATGTTTTTGAAAGTGATTTTGCATAAGAAGCCTCCAAGCAAACCGGTGACTCCCCTTGGGATCTTAATTTTGTGTTAGACAAACTAATACTTGCTCCATTTGAACAAGCTAATCTGGCTGACTTGAGTTTTTTAACATAGAAAATATTTTTTTTGATTGCTATGACCTCTATAAAAGGGCATCTGAGTTGCAAGCTCTTATGGTGAGTCAAATCTACCTTATTTTACGTTAAGGACAGGATTTCTTTGAGAATGCATCCTTCTTTTATGACCAAAGTGGTATCCAAGTTAACTTTCAGTGAAAATATTCATCTCCCCATTTTTTTTTCTTGAACCTAAAAATGAGGGAGCAAGGATATTCCATACGATGTCCACAGACAACTCAGGTACTCGCTTGACAGAGCTAAATCTTTCAGATCATCTGTTCAATTGTTCATTCATTGTAAAGGTAAGAAGAAGGGATAACCAGTGTCAAATGAACTATTCCCAAATGGTTGTCTAAGGCTATTATATTTTGTTATACTCACCATGACAAATCTATTCCAGGCAATGTCAAGGTCCACTCTACAAGGACCTTGGTTTCTTCTATACTTTTTGGAAAGGGTTGGATTCGGAAGTATTCTACAAGCTGCTACTTGTTCCTCTGTAAATACTTTTACAAAGCACCATAAGCCATATTCCTTCTGTAGATCTAGATCATGCTTTGTTAGGAACATTCTCCGGGGGTCCTAGACTCTTCTCCTTCCACCTCCCAAATTTACTTAGCTATTGTCGCTCTCCTACTTTGGACACAATAGAAGAGTCTTTGTGGGTTCTGTTCAAGCAGCTTTATTTTATACAAACACATGACTATAGAAGTTTACTGACTTTAACATAAGTAACTTATATACAAACAACTGCGATCATGCATGCTCTCACTCTGGCTGCTCTTGCAAAATGGCACTAGGGATTGCACGTATCTGAAATTTATACATGCATGTACAGCCTTAACATGCTTTTTAAAGATACAGCACACTTCACTTGCACTCTGATCTACATCCTCCCTCTTTGAGAAATAGATCATACAATGCTATGAGTCTATTAGGCATGCAGAAATCACAGGTAATTCTTTGATGTTAAGTTGTCTATCTCACCTTCATTCTTGCTTATTGGGTTCAGAGCCGATCCTTGGCTCCGACTCGGCCATCTACTAAAGCTCGAGAGCTATTTACTGGCTCGAGGCCTCCCCATATTCCACAATGCTTGGCGCTAGATACCCAGATCTCGTTTGCCGCTTCAGCTACAAGGTTGCGATTTTACTGGCTCAGGTCGTATTATTCCTTTTTTCTGTTATTAGCTAAACATTTTACCTTGTATTTTTAGTTTAGTTAGACTGTGTATCCCCTAGTTTATCCTACCAAGGAAACTTGTTTTTTGTTAGAGAGTTTTCTCCCCTTGTTTCTTCTCTTTAGTGGCTAACCTCCCCCTTGGTACTTCATAGGAGTAGTGTTTAGCCTTATAGTATTTGTATATTTTTATTAAGGATAGTTGTTGTTGTTATTAAGTGTGCTGATAGTTTTTTGTACTTATTATTGTTAGCTTAACTAGTGCGGGTGCGTGAGTGTTTTCTGTGTGCCTTGTTTAAGCACTAGTTTAATTTTTCTCTCTTTAGTATCCCCAGTATATCCAAGGATACTAAAGTTTCAGGCTTCAAGAAGTGTGACTCGTGCTGTCAGAAGATGTCTCTGACAGATGGTCACACTTCTTGTGTGTATTGCTTGGGTTCCCTACACCTGGAGGACTCCTGCTTGGTCTGTCATGCCTTCAGCCTGAGAGTCCTACAGGAGCATAGGAACAAGCTTATTTTGAGAGGCTTACTTAAGCCAGAGGGATCCCCAGTGAAGCCTCAGTCAGGGAAATCCTCAAAGCCCGCCAAACCGTCGGCTCCCAGTTTGGAGACGTCGCTGGGCGGAGCATCTTCCTCCTCTTCGGTTCTGGCTGGAGCCGACATCTCCAGACCTCAGTCGGCTCCGACTTTAGTGTCAGAACCATCTTTGGGCCGAAAACATTCAAGGTCCCCTTCCCTAGAATCGGTTTGTTTGGCTCCAAGGTCACCATTGCTTCAGTCTGAATGAAGCCATAGGTCCCACTCCTCTCGGTCCTCCAGGCTATCTGATCATGACTTGGAGAGAGTGGTCAGTAGACTCCTTAAATCGCAAGCCTTGGCCCAAATGTTAACCAGCCCTTCTCAACAGACTGTGGCTGTCCCTGTGCCTTCAGCAATTCCTCCTCCTACTCCCCCTTTGTGTTCGGAGCCGGAGCTGGTTGGGGCTTGAATCTTGGAAATGTCGGAGCCGATACCACACCTTTCGGCTCCTTTGTCAGCTCCAGTCTCTTCATTGGTTCCTTCCTTGGAGGGATCTGGGTGCCGGGACTCCCTCGTCGGCTCAGGGGGGCGAGTGGCATCGGACCCTTGTTCGACCCCGTTCTCCCTCTCGGGGCTTTGGTGCAGGTGAGCTCAGCCCCGACATCGGCCTCAGAGCCATCCCTCTCGGTGCCGGCAGGGGTTCACATCTCTTCAGAGTGGGGACTTTCTGCTCTGCCTGATAGGGGCACCTTCAAGGTCATGAGGAGTGTTCTGACTCCTGAGTCGGCTCCTCGATTGGCCCCTTCGGCTTCTCCCCCCATGATGCCTGCATCGGTCTCTGCCCACCCTCCTAACCCCAGAACAGACGCTCCAGGTCGCCCCATTGGGTGTATCTTCCTCTTCCGAGGCCTCCCCTGATCTTTCAGAGGAGCCCCCTCAGAAGAGAAAAAGTAAAAGGAAACATGTCGACTCCCCCGAGTCAGTCACGTCTGATACTGACTTGGAGGATTCGGAAGGGTCCCCAAGATCCACCTCTGAGGATGTCTCTTTTTCAGACATCCTAGAGATCCTTAAGCAAAGGGGGAACTGGACTGCCCTTGCCCCTTCCGAGGATGACTCGGTATACCTGGACACATTTGGTTCTCTCCCTTCCACCTCCTGGGTGTCTCCACCCTTCGACCCGCTCATGGAAGTAGTGGCTCGAAGAGCGTGGTCAGCCCCGGACACAGTGGAACCAACTCCCTGTAGGCCCACTAAGTTCATTAAAGTCCCACCCAACAAACAATATTTGACAAAAGGTGTCCCCGTTGATGCCATGGTGGTGGCAGCAGCCATGAAGAAGGAGTTGGCTGAACCTTCAGTACCTGTCCATCCACCTAATAAAGAGTCTAGGACAAAGGACAGGTATGGGAAGCAGATGTTTTCCACAGTGACTTTTTCCACGCGGTCGCTGAATTATCTGTGCCACTTCACCCGCCTTCAAAGGGATCTTCTCAAGGAACTGGGTGATACCCTTCAGGATCCATCAGCTGCGGGGGCTTAAGATAAGATTAACTCCCAGCTGGCGACCCTTAACTCAATCGTCAACTCCTCCATGCGGCTCATTTCTTATGCAGCCGATGGGGCGAGTAGGGCCACAGGTACAGGCGTGGCTTTGAGAAGACATGCCTGAATGCGGTTATGTAACTTTGCTGACCCCTTTAAGGCATCCTTCATCAATACCCCCTTCGATGGTTCGGCTCTGTTTGGACCACAGGTGAAGGATGCCCTTACCAGGTGTGAGCAGGAAGGCAAGACTCTCTCTGCCGTGGGAGTCCATTTTTCTACTCCCTCTAGACCATACCCTAAAGGTCAGAAGAGTGGGAAAATGTGGTTTCAGAAACCCCAGGGAGTCGTGCCTGACACACGTGGTAAGTTTCCCTCCAGGGGCAGGGGAGGGAACAATAATAGACGCCACCCGAGGGGCAGAGGGGGTCCACAAAATCAGGGTAGCAGAGAATCTCTCTCTGACAAACCCTTTCAGCACCCCTGAGGGGCTGCCCGACTGTCCACCTTCGGAGTCAGTCGGGGGAAGATTGTCAGTCTACCCAGAAGCCTGGCAACTCCTCACACAAGACAAATGGGTATGGTCCATCATATCCGAGGGTTACAAAATCCCCTTTGTCCACACCCCTGTACAAACAACCAAATCCCTTCCAGATGTTCCACCCGGTCTAAGGGAACAAGCAGTGCCAGAAATTTCAAAACTGCTAAAAAAAAGGGCCATCCAGCCAGTCTCAGCAGACCAGCAAGGATCTGGAATTTACTCCAAGTTCTTTTTGGTACCAAAAAAGACAGGGGACTGGAGACCCATTTTGGATCTCAGCAGGTTAAACAAATCTGTTCAAAGAACAAAGTTCTGGATGGTCACACTTCAGTCCATTCTACCCTTTTTGGGTCAGGACAATTGGATGTGCTCCATAAACCTTCAGGATGCGTACTACCATATCAAAATGGACAGGCGCTCCAGAAGGTTTCTCTGCTTCCGGCTGGGAGCCAGTCACTATCAATTCAGAGCCCTGCCCTTTGGTCTCACCACAGCCCCCAGGGTGTTCACCAAATGCATGGCAGTGGTTATGGCTCACCTGAGATGGCAAGGATTCCAGGTGTTTCCATATCTAGACGACTGGCTCCTTACTGCTTCTACCAGGCATCACCTACTGTGAGCCAGGGATTATACCATCCAAACTTGCTCCGAGCTAGGTATCTCAATAAATTTCGAAAAATCTGCATTGTCGCCTTGTCAGTCTATAACCTTTATAGGCGCAAGATTAAATACAAAAGATCTGTCAGCAAAACTTCCTCTAGACAGAGTGTCAGACATTCGCCGGCATGTGCAGGTCTTACTACAGTGCAAGAGGATTCAGGCCAGATTTCGACTAAAAACGTTGGGTCTCATGGCAGCAACAATCATACTAGTTCTCCTGGCTCGTTTTCACATGCGGATTCTTCAGTGGATGCTTTTTACCCAATGGTCCTTTCAGAAACTGCCAATGTCTCACAAGATAATAATCACTCAATCATGCAAAGACCACCTGGCTTGGTGGATGGTCTCCCCTCTAGTACTCCGGGGCAGACCGTTTGTTCTTCCTCCTCCTATTGCCACAGTGACCACTGATGCCTCCCTGATTGGGTGGGGGGGGCATTTTCAGGGCAGGACTGTCCAGGGCACCTGGCTACCTCTAGAGTACCACCTGCACATAAACGTCTTGGAGATGAGAGCGGTACCTTTAGCGTTGCAAGCTCTTCAGGACTCTCTACCCACCGGGACTATTGCAATTCAAACAGACAATATGTCTGTAGTGTGGTACATCAACAAGCAGGGCAGATCCAAGTCCTATCCCTTATGTCGAGAAGCACTCAGACTCAGGCAGTGGGCGATCTCCTCTCAACGGTTTCTGATAGCAACGCACATCCCCGGGAAGTCCATCGTCATAGCAGACAGGCTAAGCAGAGCTATTCTCATGCCTCACGAGTGGTCTCTCAATCAGTCAGTAGCGGACAAAATTTTCTGCAGATGGGGTCAACCTTGCTGCGACCTTTTTGCAACTCCTCTCAACAGCAGGTGCAATGATTTCTTCACTCTCTTCCCCCTTCCCGGCCACTCCCCCAGAGACGCTCTAGTTCATGATTGGTCCCGGGGTCTTCGGTATGCATTCCCACCTTTTCCCTTAATTCCCAAACTAATTCAGAAGGCGACCGCATTGGGATCCAGGATGATCCTCATTACCCCTTACTGGTCTCGACAAATTTGGTTCCCATTCCTGCATCGTCACCTGCTGGAGCAGCCTTGGAATCTGGACCCAATGCCAGACCTCTTGGTCCATCAGTCGGGCAGGCTGCACCGATCCCTTCAGTCTCTCAACCTCACGGCTTGGTTGCTCCACTTCCAACCTTAGCCAGGCTTCCACATATTTCTCAGCCGGTAAGTGAAATCATCCTTTCTTCACACAAATCTACCACCAGGAAGACTTATACTAGTAAGTGGAAACGTTTCTCTTTCTGGGCAGAGGCTAGGAATATAGATCCCTTTTCAGCCCCTGTCCATCACGTTCTAGATTTTTTAGCAGAACTTTTTCAAGCTGGCTCCTCGTCTGCCACCATTAGGGTCCAATTAGCTGCTATTGCAAATTTCCATGCTGGCCTATCAGAAACCAGCATCATGTCCCACAAACTTTGCAAGGCATTTCTTAAAGGGACATTTTTGCTTAGGCCCCCGGTCAGAGATCCCCCGCCTCTGTGGGATTTAAACTTGATATTAGCTTCCTTGATTCTTCCCCCTTTTGAACCTGTGGCTTCCTGTTCCTTAAAATTACTCTCCTGGAAGACTCTCTTTTTAGTAGCCATCACCTCAGCTAGGAGAGTTTCAGAACTTCAAGCCCTCTGTATTCATCCTCCTTACCTTGTGTTTCATAAGGATAGAGTTTCACTCAGGACTAAATCTTCGTTTCTGCCCAAGATACCTTCCGAAACAAACCTGAATCAGGCTATTGATCTACCTGTCTTTTTTCCTAACTATTCAAACAAAGCTGAACAAAAGTTACACCAATTGGACGTTCATAGGCAATTACGTTTTTATTTGGATAGGACTAAGCAAACAAGAAAATCAGACCAACTTTTCCTGTCCTATGCTGAGGGCAAACAGGGACTGCCAGTTTCTGAAGTAACCTTATCCAGGTGGTTGTCCTCTATTATTACTTTGATTTATCAACTGAGACATAAAGGACTCCCTATTAAACCTAAAGGTCATTTCACCAGAACATTAGTTACTTGGGTAGCTTTTCAAGCAAGACTACCAATGGAATCTATTTGTGCTGCAGCCACATGGGCCACTCCTCATACTTTCATTTCACATTATAAGTTGGATATGGCCTCTAGCAGTAGAGCTGATTTTGGTTCCACTGTGCTCAAGAGTCTGTTCCGATGAGCCACCCAGGACTAAGGTGCTAGGGACGCTGTCCCAACCAGCAAGAATGAAGGCAGATAGACAACTTAACATTAAGAAGTTATGTACCTACCATAACGTTCCATGTTAGTTGTCTTCTTCTCGCCTTCTTTCTTGCGTCCCACCCTCCATCCCCCTAGCCTGGACAGACCGAGAAGAGTCCCTTTTTGAGGCCTTCTTCCTCTGGCAAATTCTTATCTGGGTTACGTCCTTACTCTGTTTTACTACTGTAGGTAAACCTTGTAGTTTGAACAGGTGTCCTTGAAATTTTTCTATGGTGTTAGCTCTGCCAAACGAGATCTGGGTATCTAACACCAAGCATTGTGGGATATGGGGAGGCCTCGAGCCAGTAAATAGCTCTCAAGCTTTAGTAGATGATCGAGTCAGAGCCGAGGATCGGCTCCAAACCCAACCAGCAAGAAAGAAGGTGAGAAGAAGACAACTAACATGGAACGTTATGGTAGGTACATAACTTCTTATTATGTATTATACAATACTAAGTACAAGTTGCTGCGTATTTCACACTAGGCTTTGATAGTCGTCCATATCATGTGACATAAAACTGGGAATTAGATTTAGCAACTGGAACTGTCTCTGCAAAACGTTTGACCTGTGGAATGTTCAGAACATTTTCTGGAATGGAATCAGAATTTTAAACACATTCTGGTATGGAAACGGTGTCTGATTCACTCTTAGATTTGAAGTCTGTATCACAGAAACAATGTTGTGATGGTGATGATGATTCTGGTACTGGAAGAAGATGTCTTTGGTTCCTCCTATACTCCACACCCTTGGAGTCTACCAGGTAGGATCTTGGCTCAGCACAAATGCCTGTAATCTGTCCTATTCGATCAAAACCTTTTGTTGTCTGGATTTGTACCATCTCTCCTTCCCTCAATGGATGAAGTAATCTGTTCAATCGGTCGTAACTAGATTTCTGGATATTACGCTTCTTAAACAATTGAGCCTGATGATTTTATTGTTCTTAGGTTTAGGCTTCAACAAACTGGAAGTAATGGGTAGCGTAGTTCTAGTTTGCCTGGAAAGTAGTCTTTGAGCAGGTGAGCCAAGAATATTATCATGGAGTATGTTTCTGAGATTAAGCAAATTCAAGAACACATCAGTATTGTCATGCATTGACTTTTCGGGTAATTGCTTTGCACTCTGCACTGCATGTTCAGCTAGACCATTGGACTGAGGATATTCAGGACTACTAGTGACATGTACAAAGTCCCATTAAATTGATTACCATTGTCAGAAAGACCTTTGTGTGGACTACCATGAACTGAGAAATGACTTTTCAACTTAGTAATAACAGCAGTGAATGTAGGTTTGGTAGTAGATCAATCTCAAACCAATTCGAATAAAGTCTACCAAAACCAAGGAGTGTTGATGGTTCCAGTCAAAGATATCAGTTGCAATGGTGGACCAAGATAGTTCAGGAACTGGACTTAGATGAAGTGGTTCTCTTTCCAAATGCAGTCTAGTACTATTGCATACTGAACAAGAAGAAAGTACTTTATCAATGTATTTTGGTAATGAAGGCTAAAATACTAATTCTCTCGCACTTCTCTTAGTGGATGTGGATCCTTGGTGACCACGATGCAAAATCTGGATATATTCTTCTTGTAAGGAAGCAGGGACAACAATTTCAGGATCTTTGAAAATAATGCCATCTTCCATCAACAATTCATCTCTGTAAGGAAAATAAGTTTGCACATCAGGTGGTACACTAGATTGCTTTGACAGTCATCCAACATTAATGTAGTGATTGAGCTTCTGAAAAATTGGATCAGTCTGAGTGTGATCCCTTAACTCATCATGTCTGGTGGTAGAACAATTATATACTGACATCACATCAAAGTCAAAATTTCTCTGCATCAAGCTGTTCTGTGGTCTTTCTTGGTGAAGTGGATAAGGTATCAGCCAGACAGAGTAATTTGCCTTTCGTGTAGACAATTTTGAAATTGTACTTTTGCAATTTGAGCATCATTCTTTGCAATCTCACTGGAGCAGAATGCATAGGCTTCTTTAGAATAGTAACTACAGGTTGGTGGTCAGTTTCAATCTAAATAGCTCAACCATAAATATAATCATGAAACTTGGAACATGCAAATACTGCTGCCAAAAGCTCCTTCTCAATTTGAGCATACTCCATCTCAGTTTGGGTAAGTGTTATAGATGCATAAGCTACCGGTCTGCCCTCTTGAAGTATAACTGCACTAAGACCAAATTTTGAAACATCACAGGAAAGAGTAACTAGTTTGTTCACATCATAGTATCTTAATGTAGGTGGGGTGGCAATTTTCTGCTTAAGGTCTGCAAATGCCTTCTGGTGCTGTTCCAACCATGACCATGCAACATTTTTTGTGCATTAGCTCTCTTAAAAGTGCTGTCAACTCACTGAAATCTGGTATAAACTTGCATAAATAGTTGACAATGCCCAGGAAACATTGTACAGCTTTTATATTATCTGGTGCTGACATTTCAAGAATAGCTGTTTGGTTGAGTCTGGTCTGAAGCCTGTACTCATGAACAAATGACATACGTAGGTAACTTCTGGAAGTCTGAATTTGCACTTCAGAGGATTGAGCTTCAAGTTTACTTCACGTGCTCTATCTAGAACTTTCTTTAGGTTTCTGTCATGCTCTGCTTCACCATTGCCTCCAACCAATAAATCATCTACTATTATGGCACAAGGATAACCAAAAAAAATTTGCTCCATTGCACACTGAATGACTTCACTTGCAGAATTTATTCAAAATGGCATCCTTAGGAATCCGTATCTGAAAAACGGAGTACCAAAAGTAATTAGAAATGAAGATTTGCGATCAAGCATCACTTGCCAAAATGAACTCTTTGCATCCAAGACACAGAAAACATTGGCATTCAGTATTAGAGCTGCAACTTTTCGACTGTGTGCATCAGATGATATTGTCTCCTTAATGTTTTGTTCAGATCTCTTGGGTCAATACATATTCTGATTTTTGTCTGAGCCTTTTTCATGAGCTGCTACCATGGACGACACCCATTCAGTTGGTTCTGTGGCTGGACAAATTACACCATGCTGCACCATTTCATCCAGCTGAGCCTTAACTTTATCCTGAATAGCTATGAGAACTCTCCTTGCTGGTCTGACTACTGAAGTGACCTATAGGTCTAACTTCATGGAATACACAACTGGAAGTTTGCCTAACTTGTCATTGAAAAAAATATCAGCATACTCTGAGAAAATGGCTTCAGAAAAATTAGAACTTGGAAATGCACTCACATGATGAACTTCTTTAACAAAAGAAAGCAGATTCATTTCCAAACTATCTTTGAGAGCCAATAAAGATTTCACTGGTCTTCAGACCACATAGAATAACAAGTTGTAACAGTTCTTGGCCAAATAACATGAAACATCACTGAACCTTTGGTTTGAATTTCTTCACTTCCATACGCAACAAGTCACGCACTACTGGATATATTGAGTTGTTCCTTAGTTCTCACTTTAGCAAATATGTCTGCTGATATAACATTAAACTTTGAACCAGTGTCTACTTTAAGCTCTGTGGATCTTCCATTAATCTGGACAGTATGAAACAATTTGCTCCTTGTTAATAAATTCACTGCATCAGCTATTTTACCAACTACTGATACACCATCTACATAGAAAGCTGGCTGCTTTGGCTCTACTTGATCAACTTGCTTCTTTGTGGGACCTTTCATTACAACTGTGTAAGGCTTACTTGATTTGCAAAACGTTAGGAAATGGTTCCAGTTTTTACAATTGTGACATTGATGAACAAATGCTAAGCACTTCTCTATTTTAGACTCATAATTTGCACCACAATTGTGACTGTTAACAATATAGCTAGACTTGAGTTTTGCTGATTCATGCTTGCACCACACTGAGCTTGCTCCCCTCTTAGAACTTGCTGGAAAGCTACGTGTCTTCCCAGAAAACTCTGTAGCTGCCATGTGCTTGGGCCTGCTTTTGTTTGCCATGTGTTGCATACTGTCTACATTTGCTCTGGAGCCAACTGAAACCATGCTCTTGTCACTCGCAAGCATACTTGTGTGCTTTTCTGTCACAAATCTCTATGGCTTTGCTCAACATTAAATCACTGTCACAAAGTAAAATCTTTCTCACAGCAGCACTGTTAATACCACACACAAGCCTGTCCTTTATCAGTTCATCTTTTATGTCACCAAACCAACACATTTTAGCTCTGTTTCTCAGGTCAGTTATATAAGCTGCAAATGTTTCCCTTGGTTTCTGATCTCGTGTAAAACAAATGCCTCTCTAATGTAATATTTGTCTGGGGGTTACACATTTCTCTGAACTTGCACTTCAAACACGCGGGGTCTTCCCTTGACTCAGCCTGTACAACCATATGATGTTTTCACCTTCTCCTTCATATACTGCAGATGCATACACAAATGAACACTCCCTTTCTATGGCCTCTGACCCAGCTAGGTTTAGCAAAATTAATGCCCTGGTGCATGCATCTCTATCTGCATAAGCTGCTTGTATAAAAATACCATCCTCTTGTTCAGATATTCTCAAATTCTCTGCAATATTCTGATCAAATGCAAGTGGTAGAGGTTTTCAAAATCTGTCTGCCATATTGACACATACCAGTGAAGGGTTTTGCAGATAAACACAAACATACACACATGCACATATGCCAGAAAATTATGCCAGTATTTGTAACTTTGTCCAATGCCTTTGTGCTTCTGAAATTTATACCTTTTGGGCTTTTTGAAATTATGCTAATGAGCAAACTCATAGTATTTTTGAATAACTGGACTTTGTGAAATAAACTTCTTGGGCACTTTAGCACTCTTGTAATATCATTTTTTTTGCAAGAAATCACTTATCAGTGTAAGAAACATATCAAATAACTGCACAATGTGAATAAACTGGACCCCCCCGGATTTACTAATCTTCCGTGCAGGACTAGCTTAGTCCTGCACGGAAGCAGCTGTTTAGGAGCAGGACGACAGCGCACCATGCATATTAATGAAGGCGCACTGCCTGAGCGCCAAATCCTACATGGAGCGTGTAAGAGTGCAGGGGGCGTCTGAGAGCAGAGCTTTCAGAATATACACACCCCCGCAGTGAAGAACAGCAGAAAGGCCAAAAGAATGAGTGAGACCGCTCATAGGTGCCCACATACCCCCAGCAACATCCCCCACATGTACAACAGCAATAGTAAATACAAACAAAATAAACATACCAATTTTTTTTTTTATGAATCCAATTAAAGCTAACCGTAGGTGTGCGGGTTTGCCCATCACTTAGCTACGGTTAATGCAGCTTAAATGGCTGAAGAGGATAACAAGGAAGATATATGCAAATGAAGCAGTATGGCACTAGTGTAGTGGGCAGAACATTCGCCTTACGAGCAGGCATTCCCGGCTTGAGTCCCACTGCAGCACATTCCATTTTCCATGTCAAATCACATTATGACCAATATTTTAGTTGCATAACCTACTAAATAACATATATTTGTGAACTGGAGTACTGCATGAAATGCAGATGTGAGGTGTCAGTGTCATAATGTTGCAAAGTCCACAGATAATCACATGTGCCCCATACAGTATATGTACACAGGAATCATGGATTCAGATGGAAAGTAAAATGTGTAATGAATGATAACTCCATACAGCTTCCAAATCCCCCTCCTTCCCAAAAACCATTAGACAGTACTGTCTAAATCAGTGCAGTTGTAAGTGGGAGTAAGCACTAGTAAGCAAGTGTAAGCACTAATAAGCAGTAGCAAGCATATGTAAGCACTAGTAAGCGAGTTTAAGCCTGTTTGCTTTGGGGTAAGCAATGCCACACAAGTTAAACAAGATTGAAGCTAACTCTCTGTAAGTATCATTAACCGGAGGTTAGTAGTGCTTACCCGAGAGCAAACCCGCATAAACCCACTAACAGTGGCAAGTGAGAATGCCGCGAACCAGGAAGCCCATGCCTGTCACCTGGAGAGTTTGCAATGCGAGGCAGGTCAGTAATACTCTTGCATGTACTGTCATAGGAAATAAATCAAAAAGCAGTAGTAAGGTAATTGCCAGTATAAAGCCTGTATTGTTTAAGGCAAGTACAGCATACACAGGAGAAGATGGCAGGAAGAGTCTCATATAGTTTGTATTTAAATAAAAGCATAACAGCCTGACAGTAAAGGTCTAACTGCTGGACTGTATGTGTATACTCTGGTATCATATGGTAATGTAGATTTGCAATCACTTAATAGTACTGTTGTATTAAGCACTGTTACCCACACTGTGCAACATAAAATGTGTAGGAATGTCTGTATATGATTGGTGTACTCCCCAGAGGTCATTTAGTACAACTGAGACACAGACAGAAAATAATGAAAAGGCAGACAACAAAATTCAAATAGCACATGCAACTGAGAAGTGAACTTTTTTTTTTTTACCACACACAGCCATGGTTCCAATCCCAGGAGTGGCAGCAGTCTGCATAGAGAATCATACACCACAACTGTACAGATATGTCCAGAATGTCCAGTAAATTTGCCCATATCTGCTGCCTGCCCCTGGGAAATCAGTGGGATGATCCGAGACATATAGGAAGAAAACATGAAATACAACTGATTGAGACACATCTATGAGAACAAAGCTGGGACACTAACAACTCCCCAAATCTTATGAGAGTAATAAGCCACATATCTCCTATTTACACCCCCATGTTGTCAAGCTGTGAGCAGAGTGTGTACAGTAACAGAGTGAGATGTATGTGCATAATAGCAATGTGGAATCTGCTACTGTGTGTGGCAACATTCAGGTAGTGCATTGCTCCCACAGGTCTGTCAGATATAAACACTGTGCCCAGAAATACAAGAATGATACCCTGTACTGGTACTGTTTACTCTGGTATTGTATGGAATTGTGAGTGTTGCAGTTGCTCTGAATACTAAGGTATCACTGATCACTGTCACCCACATTGTGCTACATAATATAACGATGTAGGAAAACCTGTATAAGAGTGTTGTATGTCACTAAAGGATGAAGAGGGCAATAGTCTAGATATGTCGCAGTTCACCTGCATGTGATCAAGACATGGCCAGAGTATGTGTAGAAAGAGATGGACAGGTATGTGCACAACATCAACCTGGAATTTGGGAGTATGTGTAGAAACAGTTAGTTAGTGTTAACAAACATTTCTTCCACAGGTATACCAGGTAAGAAGTGTATACTGCAGGTAAAAAACAGTTCATGTATAAAGATGATGACAGCCATACCACTGTCCAAACTAGGGCAATAGGGTAATGTAATAATACTTGTATGGTACAGATAACAGCACTGACTATTAAAGTAATGCAAACTACAGGAGTATACTAGTTGTTAATTGACATCTTTCTCTCCCCCCACCATATTTCCAACAATAAACTAAATACCCACCTCAAATGGTATGTGATGACTTCACTCTTCTGTTGATAATTATTTAAATCTGTTTCCATACATGTGCTATGTTGAGATACTCCAACATTGGTGGCATGGTGCCCTCAATGTACTTGCATGTTGTTGTTAATACCGCTGTGGTTCCATATATGCATGTGTTCCGTTTGCTATGCAACTGTTCGGTATCTGGTGTCTGGGTTAATGGGAATATCTATGCATGCTGTTATACCTAACCCTGGAATGTGTTGACTATTACTAACCCACATATGTTGATATACCATAAACACCATAGCACGTATGGGAATGTGGGTCCCAGTGGACCCACCTGTCCCACCTCAGCTGGCCATGGCACTGGGCACCAGCACATCTGGGGCCCAACCCGGGACCTCCTTGTCTGTTGGACCTGCACCACCTTCGGATGAAACTGCCTCAGAGGATGGGGCTCATCCCCCTGGGAGCAGGAGCAGACAGGAAGCTGTCACCCATCGCCAGGTCCAGGCCATGGTGTGTAGAGAGCTCGATCAGCAGTTTGGAGATCTTCTACACCAGCTCAAGGGCCTGGCTCTCTGACTCAGCCCCCAGCAGAGCCATCTTTGGGGCTGTGAAGGTGCAGTGGTGACTGCCCATGGGTGGGGATCTCATTCCCACTATTTCCACTAGGGGACTCAAGGGCTTCCGATTTCCAAACACCCTTCCTCGTCAAGGTGTTTACCCCCCAAATGTGTCATATACCGCCCCTGTATGCATCTTGTTTGTCTTGTTTGTCTTGTCTGTTAACCTACCCAACCTACCTCCCAAAATATACCTACTATCCCTCCCCAACATCCCACTCTCACCTGAAAAAAAAAAAGGCAATCTGTTCCCAAAAAAGAAATATCGCCCTATACATAGCTGTTCATTTTGCACGTGTCCATTGGACACATGTAATCTGGTCTAATTGGCATCACAACATATTATTGTTGTCCTCACCCATCTCTCAGGGGTTTGAGTGTCCAAATCTACCTTCAAAGTCAGTGCATATGCACAGCTGTTGCTGTAGACAAAATGAGCAGCTATGGACCTTCCCAACACCCTCCTGCACATCCCTAGCTATTTTTCCTACCTCTTTCCCTCTTTGTGCCTCTTTTTCAACACTTTCCTATGAACCCTTTTTTCTTTTCTTTTCTTTTCTTTTAAAGAAATTAGCTTGGGCGTAAGCAGGAGTAAGCACTTTTAAGCAGCAGTAAGAGAGTTTAAGCCTCTTTTCGAGGGGGTAAGCAATGCCTACACAGGTTAAGCAATATAGAAGCTAACTGAGTATACAAAACTGTAACTGGAAGTTAGCAGTGCTTACCTCTGTGCAAACCCACACAAACCCACTTACAACAGCTTAAAAGTGTCTTAATCACTCTGTATCACACACTAAGCCTACATATACTGGGCCGCTACACAGTGTGGTCTGATGCCTGTCTGTGGTATGGGACATGTATGTGTTTGGCCCTACAAACATATAAGCCGATAGGGTAGCATACAGTGGAGCAGCATGTAACATCAGCTAGAACAGGACCAAGAACAATGACATCTACCACAGTCTGTACACAGGCCAAGGTACATATTCACAATACACACACTGTTGACAATCACCATAAGTACACAGACCTCAGTACTGTACACACAACCACAGAATGCCCAGGTTATGTCCTCAAATATAACCCCTATTATACATAACATGTGTAGCAGTCTGATATCTCACTGGCTTGTTATCAGGTATGATGTCAATCAGTATGGTGTACAGAACATATGCACCTCTTACTGCATGGCATATGTACAAAGGTGGACAGAGTTGTGGCTGGAGGCACAAACAATGGGCCAATATTGACATGTTGCTGTGATAACCTCATACATTTACTGTTGTAACAGGGTTTGTTGCAACATATGTCCTATGAGGGGTATGAAGTCAGTAACTCCCATGGCTGTCACCATGTACTGACTGCAATCCTCACACTATGCTTCTGCAGTTCACAGATAGGTGCTCTGTGGGTAACACAAGAAACAAAAGGCACCACATACTGCCCAGTCTGCAGATGACCCTACAGATGGGGGTTTCTTCAGAAACATAGCACTGTCATGACAGGTATTAAAACATGTAGAACAGCCATATCCACACACATCCTGTTAAACCAACATTACGCCAAATGCAGAATAGCAACACTTACATTCTGTAGTCATGTCAGGCAATCCTCCTCCTGTGTGTTGGCCTGTTTCCACAGTGTATGTTGTTAGAGGTAAATCCCTAATGCATCTGTGATGCTGTTTGCCAAAAAACAGATCTAGGTCCTGCTCACAGTGAATGAAAAGGCCCAACACCAACATGATGTTCCTAGATATTGGAGTGTATTTCCATGCAATTGGCTGTGGGAATGTTACCACAGCTGTTCCACATACAATCAGCTAGAGGGGGGCTGCAATTCATGCAGAGGCCATCAGCTGATCATGAGCATGACTTACAAAACACAAGCTGCTGCCAAAGCAAAGCAGGTGTAGTTCTCCACATCCACCAGAGAGAGAGAGGCAGACAGAGGCAAAGATAAGTCAGTGAGGGGTGGGAGAGTAAAACTTAAGCATGTTTGTGTCACACACCTAACAGCACAGGGTATCAAACCCCTAACTGACTATGCATTGCTATCACATTGGCTGCACCACATAGGTAACATGTTAAGGAGCCCTCTGAGCATATATGTGATGGTGAGTGACATCTGCAACAGTGATATGGTAGCTATACGGTAGGTATAATACATGTGCCTGTCCACATGAGCAGTTATCAGCGTCAACACAGCCACACTCTCTCAGGGACCCACACACATTGACACACTTGTCAGGGTCAGGTATACAACTGCTCACTAGTTAGATTGCCACAATACAGTACTGTGCAGTTATCACATGCACCACAGGGGTTATCCGGAGGTTATATAGGCAAAGGGTATGTCGAGGTGTCTGACATCAGACAGCATGCTTCAGTATGCCAATGGGGTTGTAGTGAGTGTGAATGTGGTCATAGGCATCATACACCACACACACAGACACAGGGTGCTTTTACTGACATGCATGGGTGCATTGCTTTACAGGTGTGTAGTGGTCGACTGTGCCAGACGGCTATACAAGGCTAGGTGATAGGGATACCTTGGCAGCAGGCCACATGACAATGGTCTGCAGTGTGGCTCAGGGGTGTAGTGTCTGGATTAGCCCACACAGGTGGGTATTGTATTCACCATCCATTTACCTTGGTAACGACTATATGTGGTCATTGCTGTGCATTGCTTGCCATGTATGTGTTCCTTAGTCCATGACATGGACAGTGTCTGGGATGTGCACATGTCCCACATGCATGTACAGTGACATGTGGAACTGTACCTGGGGTGTCTGGCCCATGTTGTGTACACAGATTGTTATCATCAGATGTGCCAGTCCTGGCCTCATGTGGTGGGAACTGGTAATGGACAGCAGGTTGAGCCTGCACCTACATTGATAGCTTGATACAGGTATCCCCTGGTGTCAGTGGCATCTGTCCATACAGGGCATTTGTGTAAGGCATGGTATGTCCTGTGTGAGTCACATTTGATGGCACCACAGGTGTTGCAGGTGTCCAATGGGGAACATAGGGAAGGTGCACTGTCTGCATGTATGTGCCTATTGGACTGTGATGGACAGGGTGCCATGCCCTCTGTAGCCCACTGCAATCACACCATGGTTACTATCAGTGGGCAATATGTAGGGTACTACCAACATAGCGGTTGTTGCCTAGGCAAGTGTGCGTGTGTGTGTGTGTAGGATACATGGGTTGAGAGTGTTCTCTGGATAATACAAGGGTTGCTAACTTTGTTCACCAGGACCTGTTGTCACATGTAGGGGTGTGGATTTGCACCCCAGTCTCTTGGCTATTTCACATCTGTTATCCCTGTAAGGTGGACATTGTGACATATACTAAGGCCACCATATAAGAAATTTGCAAAACCCACTCCACAATGGATCAAGTTTTTACACACTCACAGCCACCTCCACACAGGATACAAATGACAAACCCAGACGCACACCTGTCATGTCTGGGATTAGAGCTCCTACCTAACTAGTGTATTACAGTACAGCACTATGCAGTTATAGAATGCACCACAGCGATTACTGGAGTACTCCTTGCCCAAAGGTGTATTTCACAGTGAATAACATCAGCAGGCTTGTCAAAGTAGGGCATTTGAATTGTAGTGAGTGTGGCTAGCCTAAAAATCATCACTCCCTACACAGACATAGAAACACACAAACATCCACACCTTCCATGTGTGGGAATAGAACCCCTACCAGAGTTCTACATCACACTACAGCATTACGCTGTTATAGGACACACCACAGAGATGACTGAATTACTCCTTCCCCAAAGGTGTATTTCACAGAGAATGACATCAGCAGGCTTGCCAAAAATGGAGCATTTGAATTGTAGTGAGTGTGACTAGACTAAAAAGCATTGCTCCCTACACAGACATAGAAACACACACACAAACATCCACACCTGCCATGTGAGGGAATAAAACCCCTACCAGAGTTCTACGTCACACTACATCATTACACTCTTATAGGATGCACCACAGAGATTACTGGAATACTCTTTCCCCAAAGGTGTATTTCACAGGGAATGACATCAGCAGGCTTGCCAAATTGGGGCATTTGAATTGTATTGAGTGTGACTACCCTAAAAAGCATTGCTCCCTACACAAACACAGAAACGCACACACAAACATCCACACCTGCCATGTGTGGGAATAGAACCCCTACCAGAGTTCTATATCATGCAACAGCAGTATGTAGTTATAGGACACACCACATAGATTACTGAACTATACATTTCCCAAAGGTGTATTTCACAGTGAATGACATCAGCAGCCTTGCCAAAGTAGGGCATTTGAATTGTAGTGAGTGTGACTAGCCTGAAAAGCATTGCTCTCTCCACAGACAGAGACACACACAGTTGCCATGGCTGGGATTAGAACTCGTACCTAACTAGTTCATCACACTACAGCAGTATGCGGTTATAAGATGCACCATGGAGATTACTGGGCTACACCTTTCCCAAAGGTGTATTTCACAGTGAATGACATCAGCAGGCTTACCAAAGTAGGGCATTTGAATTGTAGTGAGTGTGACTAGCCTAAAAAGGATTGCTCTCTACACAGAGAGACACACACACGCGCACACACACACACACACACACACACACACACACACACACACACACACACACACACACACACACTTGCCATGTCTGGGATTAGAACTCTTACCTAACTAGTTTATCACACTACAGCAGTACACAGTTATCGGACGTGCCATGGAGATTACTGGGCTACACCTTTCCCAATAGTGTATTGCAAAGTAGATGACCTCAGGAGGCTTGTCATAGTAGGGCTATGGGGAGGGCACTGTGTGTGCATGGGCCATAACCCATTCATCTAGAGGTTGACACACCACATGCAGGCACACACAGGGTTATATTCCACAGGTACATGTATACAGCTGCTAGATGACTACTTCCTTGTACAGTCATATTGCACAACTAGCACTTGTACCACATAGTCTGTAAAGCTGATCGATACTGGTGGCTAATGTCTACAGTGAGTGACATTTGCACCTCATGTGGTTGTAGCCATTTGGCTGTGTGCTGGGTGGGACAGGCCTCATAATGGATGGCTCCTTGTCACAGTCACTCTCTTCCACACATCCATGTACGTCTACTTTTGGCTTATTATAGTGTGTTGTCCTTGGATATATGTCTGTATTCCTATCCACTGTGTGTGCAAAGCATGACTGATGCATACTGAGGAGTGCATGCACTAACACCTGAAACTGCCAGATATGTATGGCCCACTGTTGTTTACAGACATGGGCTTCATTTGTTTAAGTGTGTGAGCATGCCCAGTATGCCCCTCTGTATTGAATGTATGGATCGATTCCAGGTAGTTTGTACTCCAGTGCAGACTTTGTGTTGCACACTTACAGGTAGCAAACTGTTTCTGCAGAGGATCCGTTGATCATTTAGCAATATGGGGAACAACTGTGCAGGGGATAGTGTGTAATTTAGGTGATTGTGTCTGTGCTGCTTCAGCTACATGGTACTGCTGTTAGCAGAGATATTCAGACGTGTACTGTTATACACTGTGATGTTTTCAGTCCTCATGTAATGTCAGGTGGACATTCTTGCTCACAGTGATGTCTTGGGGATTAGGGTGACTGCAGCTGTGTCCAGTATTGTGGGCAGACGCCTACATATTCATGGTAGGTTATGCCATTCTGGATGGGGAGCTGCAGACACTTGCTGCTGGGTCTGTGTATCCAGTTCAGCACCTTGGTACAGTGCTTGCAGAAGATCCCATACTTGTACATCCATCGACATGACAGTATGGCCTTATCTTGCTGTGGTGATACCTCACAGCTGTACAAATTCGCACAGGTTACCCATAGGCAGGAGCCATGTGTCAGGACATTACTCCTATTGTGGTGTGCAGCTAGGTATGTAGCCACCCATTTATGTGTTTGCAGCCAGGGATAGTGTGTGCACACAGCTTTGTGTCGGACCTTGCACATTCCATGCTGCTCATGCTCCCACCCCACCTCTATTATTATATCCTCTTCCATACATTATGCATACAGTCTCTTATACTTTCCCCAAGGTTATCACCCCATTACAGCTGTGTTTTGGTGTTGGTCCTCAGTTCATGCAGTGGAGCATGGTGGACATGTTACTGTGTTTTGTCCACATGGCCTTGCATATGGCTTATGTGCAGTGTGTTATGTTGTTATTTGGGTGTCCATGACATAACATGCATTGGCAGTACATGTGAGACACAGGCCTTTGGCAGAGGCCTGTTGGCCATTTGGTGTTGATGCAGGCCAGATGTGTCAGGCCATTGCATTCTGTCAGTCCTACAGTCTCAGACTGTCATACAATATATTCCCCTGGGGTGACAGGGTAGGTGTGCTAGGTGTTCATGCCAATACCTTCTGTCAGTCTTGATCAGGTGGTGTGGATGCTGGCAGGGTGCTCCCTACGGCTAGGGACACACCTGCATGGGATACCTGCACTGCATGCTGCATTCCTTTGCTAGTGTCATATACAGGTGGGGTCATATTGTACCCATTCCCCGCAGCAGGGATATGACCAGAGAGGTACCTGTGGGTGGTGTTTGGGTGAGCTTGGTGCATGTATGCTATGCACACTACTTGCATCTGACACACAGATATGCATGGGGCATTCCAGTTATGCTGGCATGTGTAGGTACATCAGCTGTTTCCCAATACATCAGTCCTACCTCCTTTGTGATCTGCAAGTGTTCAGGCAGACAACACCAGTATCCCCTATTATAGGACCACATAATATAATGCATACCTGTTTGTACAATTCTAAGGGTGTGTCCATTTCACAGTTACACAATATATACTGTATGTCTGGGGTACCTTCCCCTGTGTACTGCTTGTATACCTAGCCCAACAGCCATGCCATGTCAGTCTTTCAGATGGCGACACATATTGCCACCATACATTTACACTGGCTTACTGATAGCATGTGTTATACTGGTGGGACTTGTCTTTGGCACTGCAGTTGTGAGGACGTGGCCCTGTCATCAGCAGTAGTGAGCAATGGCCACCAGGTCATACCTCAACATGCATACATACTGACCACTCTCACACAATATGAAACACACACCAACCCAACACACACACATACTTGCATATTGTGTGAATGCTACAATCTATCCTGCTATCTTGGCCACCTCTGGGCATCTGTGCTCCACTGGTATTATAGCTACACATACATGTTACTACATTTCAACATAGGGTTGTGAGGGGGGCACATGTGACTGTTACGACGTGTGTATATCAGATTGGGGGGGCACACCAGACCATTACTACATTTCTAAATAGGTTTGGGGGGCACACCTGACTGTTACTACATTTCTCAGTAGGGTTAGGGGCCACACCTGACTGTTTCTACATTTCTACACAGGATTGGGGGGGCACACCTGACTGTTACTATATTTCTATGCAGGATTGGGGGGCACATCTGACTGCTACTACATTTCTACGCAGGATTGGGGGGGCACACCTGACTGTTTCTACATTTTTACACAGGATTGCGGGGGCACACCTGACACTTGTACACATTTGCTTTGACTGTACTGGTATGTCAGGTACTCCATTTCATTCTGTATTCTAACCTATCATGCTGACTAGAGGCATATCCATGTACTACAGGTCTTAAGTTTTATTGACCTACATATTGGTTTCTGACTTACTACCCTTCAGAACTAACATCCCACTGACTGACCTGATGTAGTCTGTTTGTGTAGGCCTGGAGAGGTTACCCATAGGCATCATTCAGAGGCCATAGCACAACCTTTGTTTGCATTTGTCTACACCTGTCCTGCTGGCTGAGACTGCTGTTGGGTATGTGAACCTCCCTGACTGGCATGTGTGAGTCATATGGACACACATGTGGCCTGGCACATTTCCTGCAGTGGGTTTTGTCGCCCTGTGTAGTACTGGCTATTGTGGTGACACCGGTATTTGTTACAGATCGCATGGTGCCACTGTAGGTTTCTACTATCTGCTGGCATACCATTCAGCCATCCAATTTCCTTGCATGCTCACATCCATACCATAGATACGGGTAACACACATACTACCTCCTTTGGCAATTGGTAGATTGAGTGACTTACCTTGTGGGTGTGCCAGTATTGAGGGTGGTGCTGCAGGGCTGCCTATGTCAGATGCATATAGTACACTCCCTACACATGGTTGAGCACAGGTAGTCTCAAGTTTGGCATCCCTTTTACTGTATGTGCGAGTCAGAGAGAGGTGTCATTCCCTGGGTCCCTCCTGTGTTAGTGTATGTGCTATGTGTTGCCTCTTTGCCAAGGCCAGGGCATACTGGGCATGCCTCCTTCTGCCTACTGGGGTAGGCTCAGGTTGTTGTTCCTCTGAGTCACTCTGTGTCTGTGTAGGCCTTGGCAATGGTGGGGAGCTGTGTGGCCCAGCCCCATGCTGTTCCTGCTACAGCTGTTTCTGCAGGATCATATTGTGTAGCATGGCACATATGATGACAATTTGGGCACGTAGCTGGTGAGTACTGCAAGGCTCCACCAGATGTGTCCAGGCACTGGAACCGTGACTTGAGCATCCCAAACACATGCTCTATTATAATTCTGGTCTGTGCATGTGCCTCATTATGGAGTTCTTGTTTGGGTGTGTGTGCATTTCTGATGGGTGTCATCAGCCACAGCTCCAGTGCGTAACCAGCATCCCCCACCAGGTGACTGTAACAGATGTCCCCATTGGCAAATCTCTGGTACAGCTGCATCAGATGCCAGATGTGGGAATCGTGATAGCTTCCAGGGCAGCCAGCACACACATTCATTATTATGTCCTAGACATTGCACATGACCTGGCAGTTGATGGAGGGTAAGCTCTTGCAGTTGATGTAGACCCTACCCCGCTCACCAGGTGGTGCTTTGATGCATATATATGTGTGCAGTCTATAGCACCCACTACCTCAGGGTATTCTGCTATTTGGTGGAACAGTTGCATATTGCTAGCTAACACCTCACAGGTGTTGGGGAAATATATGTGCTCTAATAACCAAAAAGAAAGCACCCAAATCCAGGAACTGTGACACTAACAGTTTAATCACAAGAATAACTGAAAAAAAAACAGTTCCTGGATTTGGGTGCTTTCTTTTTGGTTATTAGTGAACATTTGGCACCTGCCTTTCTTTTTGGTTAAATATACGTGCTCACCAGCATGTGCTGACATGGCATCCAGGAACTGGTGGAGTACCCTGGATGCTGATGCCTGTGAGATCCCCATCATATCCCCAGATGGACTTTGGAAGGTACCTATAGCTAGTATTCTTAGGCCTACAAATACCTTGGTATCCACTGGGTTGGGCTCCCCTCTGTTAGTTCTGTTTGTCAGGTGTGGCCAGCACAGCTCAACAATTTGCTGTAAAAGGTCACTGCCCACCCTATAGCACTCCAGTTCATGTAGCCCCTGGTAGGTTACCCTGGGTCTGTACACTCTTCTCCGTCTCCTCACTGTGGGTTGGTTGACAGCATTCTCATCCTCACCTCCCTCGACCTCTTCCACATGTTGTTGTATGATAGCTATTGCAGCCCCTATCATTTTGTTGTTTTGTTAAAATTTCCCCGCTTGTGTACACCGGTGGTGTAGAGTATGGGAAAAACTAGGGGGAAATGTGTTTGCATAGTTTATAGTTGTGTTCTGGGCTGGGCTGGTGTGCTGCCTGTGAAATTGGCTGATTCTGATACGTTTCACCTGCCAGCTATGCTAGTTCTCCTAGATTACCTTCCTACTGCTGTTTTCCCTTCCCATTGCCTTCCTGTTTAAGCCCGTGGGTGCACCACACAAACACAGTGCTCAAATGTGCACAGGGCTGCTATTTCCTGGTTTACTTTTCTTTTTTCCTTTAAAACACAGTGCGCGGCGTGCACACCTGCTTAGGCAATGTAAAGAGTGCTAGGCAGCCTCAGACACACCCCCCTGCTTAGCTCTGTTAAGCTAAGGGCAAACCCGAGCCACAGGGCTCCAATCCACTTACAGTATGCCTGACACAACCCTATAATGTCATCTAACTCCTAGGCTTGCACCAAGCTATTCCTGCTCTTGCACTGTTAGGTGATGACTAGCATGCAGATTAAATCTGGGATTCAGTATCATTCCCCTCATTTGCATAGGATTGCCTGCTAATGTATAGTTACATGACCCACACTGAGCCTCACCCCTTAGCAACCACTATTCACTGGCCATGTTGTCTTCTGCCTGCCTTTGAGTATAAAGGCAGAATAGTGATTTTGGTTAGAATGCTTATTTTAGGGTTTTTTTCTTATTTTCGGCCCGATCCCATTGCACGCTGCTGCCCTGTACTTATCAGCCAAGATTGGGTAAAAAAAAATAAAAGTTGATTTTTTAAATTTTGCAATTGTTTTCTATGCCAATGGCCTTATAGTTGGCCATTGGCATGCTTTCTACATGATATCCACACTTTATTTGGAGCTGTCATGGCTCCGTTTTGTAATTTGCAGAAATGTACTCTGTTACTGACAGAGTACATTTCTGCAGATTACGCTAGTCCTGCATGGCTGAGTACCAGCTTCCTGGATCGCAAATTCACCTCATTTGCATGGATTTCTCCTGCAAATGGAGTAATTTGCATACAGGGGATGAGTCCATGCAGGACTAGTGCAGGGGCGCTCGTGCACGCCCATACAGGTTATTCCTGGATTGCACGGCAGACATATTGCCTTCTGGAGCTCCTGCAGTTGTACTGCACGCCATGCAGGGCTTGCAGAATCTGGGGGGACATCTCTTGCCCTAAACTCAATAACATTTTGAAGTAATTTCACTTTGTAAATAACTGTACACAGCACACTGAAATGTCCCCAAGATGGCGGTACCTTTCTAGGCAACTCTCTACAGTACAAGAAACACTCTGTAATGGCAGCACTTTGTGAATAGACACACCCAACACAAGAAACTTTTTGAAGTGGCTATACTTTGACTTTATTTCACAAAATAGTTGCACTTTGCACACAATAAACTCTTCAAAATACATGCACAGTAATAAGCACACACTATAAGCACTTTTACACACTTTGAGATACTTCGAATAAATTTAGTTATGCCCATGATACAATACAAAGTCATAGTTACGCCAAAACATAGCACTTTGCCAAAACACATGCAGTTGTGTTGCTTTATTTCTGCTTAATGTGCCCTTTTTGCCCTTATTATATTTGTTTTACTCATTTAAGCCCTTTTCAAGCCCAATGAACTTTTCTTGTGCTCGTTTTACTCTGAACATGCCCAGTTTTGCTTTAAACACACTTGTTTTGCTTTAAACATGCTCATTTTGCTTTACTGTTAATGGATTCATCAAATACATTTATTTGAAACATTTATTTTAGTTAACTAATCGTTTGTTCTTTCTGCTTGCTTAATAATATGATCCGTGCCCTTGTATTGCCCCGTTTTGTCATTTCTATGAAATATCGTGCTACTTCTCATTATCTTTGATTCTTTTCTGGCTCTTTTTGCACTCGTTTCTCTTAGTTTAACATTCACTGTCATCTCTGCACCTCATGGCTCCGAATATTATTCTCTACGATCCCAGTTCTGACATCATGTCACTCTCCTACTTTGGACACAATACAAGAGTCTTCGTGGGTTCTGTTCAAGCGTCTTTATTTTATACAAACACATCACTATAGAAGTTTATTGACTAACTTAAATAACTTGTATACAAACAACTACGATCATGCATGCTCTCACTCTGGCTGCTCTTACAAAATGGCAGTAGGGATTGCACGTGTCTGGAATTTATACATGCATGTACAGCCTTAACATGCTTCTTAAAGATACATTGTACATCACTTGCACTTTGATCTACAGCTATGGTAATCTGCTTATATAGCTAAGGCTACTGCAGCAGGGATCAGTATGAGGAACACAGATGTTTAAATGATCATTGCTGCAGTAGCCGCACCATCCCTCCATTCCCCTTGTTTTTTTATGTGTTTTTTACGCTAGGGTGTGGACATTTATTTTTTGTTAATCTTAGCCTTGTCCTTCCAGGATTCAGTATCCCTGTCTTTGCTGGCATGAATGAAGGTTTTCATGCCCAAACTTGTCTTTTAGTCAGTTCAGCTTGAGCTGCTTGAAAGTTTGGGTGCATTGAAAGAGCCTTAAGGCTTTGAAAGCTGGCAGGTTGTTGTATCCTTGTCAAGATATAACCCATGTAGCTGAGGCTAATACAGCAGGGTTCATTTGAACATCTACTGTTACGTTATGTTGCTATGGTAAGTTCATCTTACAGAACTGTACTTTACTATAGATATTTATTTAACATTTGTTGATTAGGAAAGTCCAACTAGGGCAGAGCCTATTTTCAGCGGAGGCCCAAGGAAAAACACTCCATATGTATGTCTTTGGAATGTGAGAGGAAAGTGGTATACCCGGAGGAAACCCATGTGAATATAGGGAGGACATGCAGACTCCACACAGAATGCATCCCAGCCGAGAATCGAACCAGAGAATCTCTTGCTGTGAGGTGACTGCACCACTAAGCCACCTGCACTGATGCTACTTTGAGGAGTTCTTTCTTTTGATGCCAATATTCCATTGGCTGCACCTCAATAGTGGGTGGATATGGTGTAGGAAAAAAAGAAGTTATGTCTTACCATAACGTTCCATCTGTATTGTTGATCCTCGTCCACTCATTATGTATGGGTTACGGTTCTGATATCGGAACCGAGCCGGCCATATACCAAGTTCGTGCCAGCGATAAACTCTCGAGCTAAGCAATCTCTTACCCATAATCCCTCTCTCCCTGTTACCTCAGATTGAGTTTGCAAGCCAGAAAAAGGTAGAGGCTATCTCTGGTCAAATGACCTAAAGAGAAGGATGGAGAGATCCACTAGAAGCCATAGGAGGGGGAAGGAGGGAGGGTCGTAATGAGTGGATGAGGATCAACAATACAGATGGAACGTTATGGTAAGACATAACTTCTTTATCTGATATTGTTAATCCTCGTCCACTTCCTTACGTATGGGACAGAGTCCCCAGCTACCTCTATTCCTGGGAGGCTTTCATGGAAGGACATTCCTGAGCACCATAGAACCAAAAGAGGTCAAGTTCAACTTGTAATGATTGATAAAGGTATGAGGAGTGGCCCAAGTTGCAGCTGCACAGATGTCATGTAAAGAAGCTCTGACATGGAAGGCAGTAGAAGTTGCCACTGACCTTGTTGAATGAGCCTTGATGGTAGTTGGCAAAGAAGTATTGTGTACCGAATAAATACGGGTCACAGTGTTGTTTAACCATCTAGCCAATGTGACCTTAGCAACAGCACATCCTAATCTAGATCCAGAAAAAGCAAAGAATAACTGGTCTGATTTATGGAAAGATTTAGTTCTTTGCAAATAGAAATGGAGTTGTCTGTGTACGTCTAGGGTATATAGGCAGTACTCTCCCTCATTAGAATGATCAGGAAAAAACACTGGCAATTCAATGGTCTGATTAATATACATTTCAGAAATGACTTTCGGCAAGAAGGAAGGGTAGTTCTTAAGGATACCCTGTCTGGATGAAAAATCAAGTATGGACTCTTTGTACATAGGGCCTGAAGCTCAGAGATACGTCTGTCAGAAGTAATAGCGACCAAAAACAAGGTCTTCCACGACAGATATTTGTGGTCACATGAAGCAGTTGGTTCAAAAGGGGGCAATGTCAGAGCTTGAAAAACTAAAGATAAATCCCAAGGTTGAATAGATTCCCTGAAAGGGGGTTTCAGATGATTCACACCCTTTATGAAGGCTTTACATAAGTCTTGGACATTCTCATGGAAATTAGAGATCCCAGCCAAATGTACTCTAATGGTAGATGCTGACAGCCCCGATTGAAATAGGGCGGTTAGATATTCGAGTACCATAGACACCGGTGCTGAAAAGGGATCAATTTCCTTATCATTCAGCCAACAGGTAAATCTTTTCCATTTGCCTAGATAAGTCATTCTAGTGGAGGGCTTATGAGATGCAATAAGAATAGGCTGTACTTGTGAGGAAAGATCATTTTGCCTGGCAATCAAGGGAATTGGAGGAGCCAAGCTGTGAGCTTCAGACTGTGCAGATTGGGGTGAATCAGATTCTGCAGATGGGAGATCAACTCTGAGGTTGGATGAAGAATCCATGGTTGATCTAGCAGGTGAGGCCACAGAAAGGGGAACCAAATCTGACGAGGCCAATATGGAGCAATAAGGATCACTTTGCTCTTCAATTGACAGGTTTTCTTCAGAAACTGGGGAATGAGGGGAGTGGGTGGGAAGGCATAAAGAAGACCGGAGGGCCAATCGTGAACTAGAGCATCCCTGGGTGACTGTCCCGGAGGGGGAATCAGGGCAAAGTAGTTGCTGCATTTGAAGTTGGTCGGGGATGCAAAGAGGTCGCAGCATGGATGGCCCCAACGGTGGAAGATCTCCACCGTTATGAGAGGATTCAGGGACCACTTGTAAGGTTGAAGAATGCACCTGCTGAGTCTGTCTGCTATCACACTGGAACTCCTGGGAATGTGCATTGCTAGAAGAAAGCGGTTGGTAGCCATTGCCCATTGCCATATCCTCATGGCTTCTCGACAGAAGGGGTAGGATTTGGTTCCTCCCTGTTTGTTGATGTACCAGAGTACCGCCATGTTGTCTGATTGTATCACAATTGTCCCTGACGGCAGCAAGGGATGGAATGCCTGCAATGCCAAAAGCACCGCTCTCAGTTCTAAAACATTTATATGCAGATGCGCCTCTACTTCGGACCAAGTGCCTTGGACTGTCTGACCCTGACATAGCCCTCCCCACCCCATCAGGGAGGCATCCATGGTCACTGAAGCCTTGGGCTGCTGAGGGGAGTAGGGGCGAGAGCATTGTGATGGGTTGTGGTTCAACCACCACTTTAGATCTTGTTTGCATCTCTGAGTTATGTGAATCTTGGCTGAAAGGGGAAGCTGAAAAGGATAACATTGGATGAGCAGTAGCCATCGTAGAAGCCTCATGTGAAACCTGGCTAAGGGAACAATGGTGATGCAAGCTGCCATGGAGCCCAACAGATGCAGGATTGAGTGAGCTGTGGACTTTTCCATTGAGAGAACTGGTAACAGTTGCTGTCTGATTCTTGATATTCTATGTTCTAGTATGGACGCTCTGCAAGTTTTTGAGTCCAAAATGACCCCTATGAATTCTGTGGAGTGAGAAGGGGTGAGATTGGATTTCTGCCACTTTATTGTTATGCCCAACTTTTCGATAGTATTGAGAGAGTATGCCAGGACTTCCTCTAATAGGTGTCTGGTGGGGGCAGAGAGGAGCCAGTTGTCTAGATATGGAAAAACCTGAAAACCTTGAAGTTGCAGGTGAGCTGTGACAACTGCCATGCACTTTGTAAACACTCTGGGGGCTGTAGAGAGTCCAAAGGGCAGTACTCTGAACTGGTAATGACTGGCTCCCGCAGAGAAGCGCAGGAATCTTCTTGATGGTTTGTCCACCTTTATGTGGTAGTACGCATCCTGAAGATCTATCAAGCACATCCAATCGTCTTTTTCCAAGAGAGGAATGATAGACCGTATAGTGACCATCCGAAATTTTTGCACACTCACAAATTTATTTAGCACACTGAGATCCAAAATTGGTCTCCAGTCCCCGGTTTTCTTTGGCACCAAAAATAGTCTTGAGTAGAATCCGGATCCTATCTGGTCTGTTGGGACTACTTGGATGACTCTTTTGTTTAGCAGCTTTGTAATCTCTAGAGCTGCTTTTTCCCTTTGACTGGGTGGAACATCAGGAAATCTTAATGGAGGGACAGGACAAAGTTCGAAGGGGATGTTGTAACCCCTGGTTTTTATCCTTTGTACCCAAGAATCCTTGGTAATGGTTAGCCAGGAAGAAGGGTACAAAGAGAAACGTCCCCAACCACTTCCAGAGAAAAGGGGTTGGGCCGCTCTTCAGGAGTGCTGGTAGGATTGCCTGGAGAATTAATCTCTGGAACCTTGATTATGTGAACCCCCTCTGCCCCGAAAGGGGCATCTTCCTTGTGAGTTTCCCCCTCTGCCCCTAGGGGAAAAATCTGCCTGTGTGTCACGGAAAGGACCCTGATATTTTCTGTACCACATCTTCCTGCTCTTTTGGTTTCTGGAGAAAGCATGTTGGGGGGAAGAATAACGGACACCTACAGAAGACAGGGTCTTACCTTCCTGTTCACACCTCGCCAATGTAGTTTTGACTTTGGGTCCAAACAAGGATGAGGACTCGAAGGAAGCCTTGAAGGGTTCTGCGAAATTACACAAGTGCATCCAGGCATGTCGTCTCAAAACAATGCCTGAACTCTCTGCTCTCGCTGCTCCTTCTGATGTGTGGGACACCGAGCGCATGGAGGAGTTTGAAATCGATTCAATAGTGGCCAGCTGAGAGTCCACTTTGTCACGGACCTCATCAGACACGGCACCTGCCAACGTTTCAGAGAGCTCAGATACTAGGTCTCTTTGAAGTCTGGTGAAATGTGCCATATAATTCAGGGACCTGATAGCAAAGGTCGCTGATGCAAAGGTGCACTTCCCTATCCTATCCAATGCCCTGGACTCTTTGTTGGGTGGATGGACAGTCTGGCTTTCCTCTTCTGCCAGGTCTTTCTTAGTTGTGGCTGCCACCACCAGACCATCTACAGGGAGACCTTTAGACCAATGAGGTTCAGAAGCAGTGGGGGACAAGATTTTGTCTGACCTCTGGGGAATGGCATCAACAGTATCAGGGGTCTTCCATGCACGCTGCACAATGAGCCGGACCAGTTCATCTTCAGGTAGGATAACCCAGGAGGTAGGGGGCCAGGCGCAAAAAGCCTAAAGGAACACAGACTCCTCAGAAGTCAGGTTAGAGGACTGCCATTCACCTCTCTGTTTAAGGATTTCTAGGATATCACCAAAGGATACACCAGAAGGTGAATGAGGGGACCCTTCCCCATCATCAAAGTCTGTGTCTTCAGTGAGAGACTCCTCAGTGGAGTCCATATGCTTCCTCTTGCACGAGGAGTTCTGATGAACTTCCTCAGAGGGAGACACTGGGGAAGACAACACCAAGGGGGTATCCTGTGGGAGTATATCCTGAGACCTCTGCACCCGGTGTCCACTAGAAGCGACCTGTGTACATAGCGGTCCAGAGGAGGATGATGAGATAGTAAGCACAGTATCAGCAGCAGATGCCAAGACCTTCTCCATGACTTGGAAGACAGGTCCACTAGAAGAAGGGTGAGTGCCCAAGGGGGAAGTCACCTCTCCCCTAAGTGATCCAGCCTGCCGACTGGGAGTCCCAGGACAGCTGAGAAAAATCAAATCCTGGGTCGTGGCAAAATTTTTCTGCCATGAAGGCAACTGCGGCTCCTTAGAGAGATCCATAAAGGGAACCGTAGAGGGGGAAGACTGTGCTACATCAATAGATTTCAAGGGAGAAGGATAGGTCTTGAGAGGTGGAATTCCTCTGGCCAAAAACACTTGATCCACAAGACGCAATACGTCATGTTGGGAGAGGCTTCTGGTAGATCTCACAGAAACAGCTGAGGGGGAAACAGGTCTATCTAGAGATGAGGGAGGTCGGTGCCCATCTCAGTAGACTGCAATGAAAGCAATGGTGCCGTAAAGGACTGCACTACAGGTGTCTGCACCGAAGAAGTCATCGATGCCGATGTAATGGTCTGCACCGATGAAAAGGTCGGTGCTGTAGTAGTTGTCGGTGCCGAGGTTGGAACCGATAAAATAGTAAACAAGGACTGAGCTGTCGGTTCCGAAACAATGGTGGTCTGCGCCAACTGTGAGGTCGGTGCCGGTAAAGAAGTCTGAACTGAGAGGCCCCTCAGTTCCAATACAGCAAAGGACATTGGTGCCATAGACATAGATGTTGCCAAGGACTTTTTCGGAGCCGAAGATCTAGGCGCTGAAGATGTCGGATCCGAGAGAGTTGGATCTGAAGCAGAAATCTTTGCTTTCTTTCTTGGTTGATGAGAGTCCCCACCCAGGGATGAAGGAAGAGATTTAGCCTTAGAAGCATCCTCAGACTTCTTTTTATGGGATCTTGGAGGGGTTGAGGCCTCCGACCCAGAAATAGCCTCTGAAAAGGGAGACTTTAGTAACCCTTTCAGCAAAAGTTTATTTTTCCTCTCTATCAGTGTCCTGTTGGAAAAATTCTTACAAATCCCACAGGATGGGTCAACAGTTAAGTGAGGCACACCTAAACAGAAAACACACAAAGAATGTGCATCTGAAGTAGGTAGTTTATGTCCACAATCATAACATCTTTTAAAACCAGTGCTACCTTTTTTATCTGTGATGTTAAAGAAAAGGCAAATACCAACAATACAAAAACACAAAATTACTCGAAGGAAAGAAAGGAAAGGCTATCTACCAACTATGGTAATCAACTGATACCTTACATTAGATAAAAAGGGTGAAAGTGACTTAAAAAAGTTTTAGAAAACTGAAAGAAAAGGGAGTCGCTAAATGTGATAAGGTAAGAGAGATCAGAAAAACAACTTTTCTGAGAGAAAAAGTCCTTATTTTGAAATAAGAGGACAAAAAAAAGGTTTCACTTACCTCAAGAGCAACAGCCTGACATGACCTGATGGCGATGCGGCAAACTAAATCTGAGGTAACAGGGAGATGGGGATTATGGGTAAGAAATTGCTTAGCTCGAGAGTTTATCACTGGCGTGAGCTTGGTATATGGCCGGCACAGTTCCGATATCGGAACCGTAACCCATACGTAAGGAAGTGGACGAGAATTAACAATATCAGATTCCATAGTCTGGGTCTTCCTTGAATGGCTTTTCCATTCTGAGAGAGAGAAAAAATCATTGTGTTTAGTTACAGTGACTTTGATAATCTTGGCTCTGGTGGGCCTTATTTTGGATGACTGTGGAATGTCTGGTTTAAGATAAGTTCTACATCTCAACACTCTTCTTCTCTTTTGGAGAATTATTTGGAGTTTCTGCAGCAAAGAGTTCTTTTCAAGTGCTTTATATTGGTGGCATTTGGAGTTTGAAGATGATCTCGGGACATATCCTTAAGTTTTTCAAAACCTTATTTTTCCAACACATCAAATTCCAGAATTTCTTAGTGATATTGGACGGTTTGGCTCTAGGGTAATAGTCACTGCTGATGTGGCACCCCAAACCCATATACAAAATGGGAAAAAGGAGTTGTTGCCAATGTCAACTGTATGCAGAGCATTTTTGGAAAATGAAGCAGACATGAAATCCCCAGCTCTCTCAGGAACTGCTTTGCACTTATTAAATAACATATTCCTGTAATCAGATGATGTTTACAGTGTGCATGCAGCATTCTTCATGAATTCAGAGTCCTCCATTGCTGAAACATACTCATGAAGTGATCCACTGCCTGACTGCCATCATCAGGTTAGATTTTTGAAGAAAAAGTTTTCATTCTTACTAAAGTAAATTAACAGGGCTCTCTCCATCTTGTCCTTCTCTATGAGAAATCACTTTTAAATTGTTTCAAGAATGATTTTCAAACCATCAGTTTTGCTTCCTGTCTCTATCAACCAGTTTTTCATCTCCTCAGTTTTCAGGTTATTCTGATTTTTTTTCTTTAACAATTGCAGCATCCTCTAAAACATTTTGCACAAGGGATGTATGTTTTGTCAATGAATACAGACTTTCAGTGTTAGGAACACTTACAGCATTTTCAGCTGCCATCCTGCAGGGCCAAAACGTTTGTTATTAATAAGTTTGCTTCTGACTTAATACCAAAACACTATCTGAGATTGATCTTAATTTAAAAGTCAGAATAGTACCAAGCTTTGCTCTAGCAGAAACCCAAAACTTTATTTAAAAATTCATTAAGTTGTAAAGGACTGTGGGGACCAAGCAGCATCCTTTTGTACATCTATGATTAATACATAATCTCTGTGTACATGACTGACCCTTTCAATCTCTAACTCCATAATGACTTGTGTACATCACCAAGACCTTTGAAAACATCTGTAATACTCTGGGTCACACTCCTAGCCAGATTAGATGTAATTTCACCTCTTTGTCCCAGAATATCCATATTAAATGTAATCTCATCATTTCAGACTGGGAGTACCAGAAAACGTAAGTTAAAACTGCTGAAAGGAATAGCCTGATTTATCAGCGTGTCCATGAAAATGGTGATAGATTGTCCTAGTAACAAGCAACTATGAAACTATTGCAAAAATCTCTGTAAATATGTTAAATATACAACTCCTAGAAAACACTATGTTGTGTCTTTCGGCTTTTCCCGGTTAGGGGTCGCCACAGCGGAACTCCGGTCCGCTAAACTCCTAGAAAACATTATACTCTCTAAAACATTTTAAAAGCTTTTAATTCTACAACATGTGACTATCTAAATAAAATGCTAGCTTAGCCAACAAGGATACAAGGCTATCTGTTAGTTCTACTTCATTACTGCTGCAAATGGTTCTTCATTTTGCATACTAACCTTATTGTACAATATGGAGGAATTCCTGTAATGTTTCTCCCTTGAACATAGAATCTGCTTTGTACTGAAAACATGTCTATACAAATCAATAATACTGGATCTTAAGGCATAGATAAGTATCTGCTAAAATTCCTAAAAATGATCTCTCCTGCCATTACTAAATTGTTTATTTGATTAATCAACAGAAACCTTACCAAAAAGATGGTTCTTATTTTGTGGAAACATACATATAGTTTGTCTACTCATAAATAAGAACCTGTTAATACTTTCAGAAACACAGGCCATCTGTCCATTCAGCTCATTGGTCTATAATGTGTGGCACATAAAAAATGGCTATTCTTGTTTCATACACAACATAATGCTCTCTCTTCTACAGCATGAGTTTACATCTATGACTATATTTTAGTTGAAATGTTCACCTCACTTTATGTAGAAATGCATGTCTGACAACATACGCCGGTGTCAACAATAAATGTATTACTGCAGCAGTCACTGAATGTACCATATTCTGTTTTGTACACTGCTCAGCTTAGAACTTTATTTCCTAGGAGTTCCTGTAAATGTGCTTCTGCTCAGTGGGACTTTTCCTGTTAACCAACATAAGACAAGTAACTAAATGTGCCAGTATGTGAGTGAAGAATCTGAAATGGGAGAACACTGTTGTCAAAACTGTTCTAGTGACATTCACTTTTCATAGCACAGTTTTACCACAGGGGGGTGCTTTAGTCTAGGAAGAGATATTAATGTGAACCCTTATGAGAAATCAACACAATTATCTTCAGTCTCTGTCTTCTTTCTCTTATAACTCCCCATTATGCAAAGCAGTACTACCGCGGACTTTGTAAGATGGTTAAATTGTGCTGCTTTATACTTGCAAAACATTAATTTGATAAATTAGTATGATTATTATTTATCATGGATATCGGTTAAAAATTCTTAACACTGAATGTGTAACTGACCTTTTCGATGTGGAACATGGACTTTTAAGGCTCAAATGAGGAATGTTTGTTGTAACGAGGTGTTACACTTGATAAGACAGACAATTTAGTCATTAGTGAGCTGGAAGGCCAATTGTATATACACTTACCTAAGAATGATTTTAAGTCATGTGACTGGCACAGCATCAATCGCTTATAATATAGTTAACTAAATATTGGATAGTGGAATATGGAAAAAGGCATTTAACCCAATGCTCAAAAAATAATAGAGAAAAGGTACTGAAAGGATGAGTACCTAAAAAGATAAAAGCACTGTGTGATTTAGATAGTATGAAATGGGGGAGTCAGTTGTCACTAATGATAATCACCAAATGTTTGTTTTGGAACATTTTATGAATCCATTATGAGAACTTTCCTTTCCAAAATCTTAATATTAGTTATAAATGCAGAACTTGTAAATTTATGTCAAAGATAGTGATAACCTTTAAATAGTAATTGAACTGCATGCTGTTGCTAAAAACAAGATTGTGTGTATCACAGTTACTTGAGCTGGTCATTTCAACATGCTAAGTGCTTGCATGTCATAACTGCTTGTGTGTCATTACTTAGTCCATATCCGGATGATTTTATTTTCTGCTCAAAGGTATAGTGCTTGTTGATGTTCACTTTGTAGCCTCTCACTGAAATAGTGAGACTGCTTTTCACTGCCTGTCACCAACTACTGCTTCCTACAGGTGAAACCACCATTGAATGATAATAACCACAAGGTAAAGCAGGTGTAGGGAGGGTGAATTCCCATGCACTGGAGGTGCAAGAGGGCTTGCACCCATGAAAAAAAATGCTGATTTCTTGTTCATCATTTTGCTTGATTTGCTCATAAACCTTGCATTTGTAAGAATGTGATTTACAATCTTGCCCAGCTGTGGTAACGAGCTATCTTTTCTAAGGATTCATGAATTGGAGTCTGTTATTTTTGTGGACTCACACAGGGTCCATAAAAATAGTTATAAGTAAAACTGAATTCTTTCAAGCTGGTTTCTATGAGCTATGAAGGAAAGCATTCTAACAATAATTGCTAAACCACATGATAAGGTACACCATACAGAAACATGCGATACCAAATAAATGCATATTGTAAACTATTCCTTTAATGTCAGAAGAATCTGATAGATTTTCTGGTTAGAAAATACCTGTTAATGTTAAGGACTACACCACTGATGCTGCAGCTTGAAAGAATAGACTGGCATAAATAGCTCTCTGATGCTATAAATGCAAAGTATAGTTGTACATATGGATCTTCTACAGAACAAATCTTACTGTCATATATGTGCAAGTTATTATTAGATATGTAAGTAAATTAAACACTGAACTAGTTCAAAAACAATAAAGTAACTAGACTACTAGATGAGTTGCAACAGGAAAGAATGAAGGAATGGAAGTTTACCCTTGCATTCATGAAGAATCCTTAACTATGCAGCAGCAGGTTAGTGTGGTATGAAGCAGATATCACAGCCGGTTCATTATCACAGTCTTGAAAATCATTATCTTGAGACTATAATATGGAAAGACCAAAACTCTGAACACCACAATATTGAACTCTTGGACTTGTTCCCCTGCAGGACCCATGTTAGCATTTATTCCTGTATCCACACCCCTGCAGAAACCATGTTAGTACTCCTACCTGGGTTCACACTGGTAGAGGATTCATATTCAAGATTCGTATATATTGTGGTCTTCAGCATTTTGGCATTTTGGTATTATGGTCTCAGGCTTCATGACTGTGAGAGTAAACCACTAAAGCCATCCCAGTCTGCAATACAAAAAATAAATTATAGTTTCCCCTGATATATAGCAGAGACATCCATGACACATCACTGCTAATGTAAAAATGCTTATATTGTGGCATAAGCCCCCTCATATGTTTGTCTGTTCCATCTATTTCACATTCCCTGCAACACATACAAGTCAGCCATATCTTCACATACCTGTTCTGACATACACAAGTTGTCTCTTACCCCAGTTTGTTCCAGGTTCTGACATATACCGTCATTAATCCACCCACTCTACTGTTAAGTTCCCAGCATTCCTGTACCCTTAAAAAAACTCTTCACCCTGCTTACTGGTCAGTTCCCAGCATACACGTACCCTTAAAACATTCCTCACCCTAATCACTGGTCAGTTCTCAGCTTACATGTAAGCTTACAAAACTCCACAGCATGCTCACTGGTCAGTTCTCAGCATACATGTACCCTTAAAACACCCCTCACCCTGGTCAGTTCCTGGCATACATGTACCCTTAAGAAACTCTACACCCTGCTCACTGGACAGTACCCAGCATGCACATACCCTTAAAACACTCCTCACCCTAATCACTGGTCAGTTCCCAGCTTACACGTAAGCTTACAAAACTCCACAGCATGCTCACTGGTCAGTTCCTAGCACACACTTACCCTTAAAACACTCCTCACCCTGCTTACTGGTCAGTTCCCGGCATACACGTACCCTTAAGAAACTCTACACCCTGCTCACTGGTCAGTTCTCAGCATACACATACACTTAAAACACCCCTCACCCTGGTCAGTTCCTGGCATACACGTACCCTTAAGAAACTCTACACCCTGCTCACTGGACAGTACCCAGCATACACATACCCTTAAAACACTCCTCACCCTAATCACTGGTCAGTTCCCAGCTTACATGTAAGCTTACAAAACTCCACAGCATGCTCACTGGTCAGTTCCCAGCATACACATACCCTTAAAACACTCCTCACCCTGCTTACTGGTCAGTTCCTGGCATACACGTACCCTTAAGAAACTCTACACCCTGCTCATTGGTCAGTTCCCAGCACTGACAGAGCATTAATTCAGCTGCCTGTTCCCCCTTGTTGTTCAGTTCCTAGCCCACACATCTCATCAGTAAACCTTCATCTCACTTCCAGTTTAGTCCCTGGCATGCACTTAATAGGCTGCACTCCTTCTCCAGCACTGTGCATTAGAGTTCCCAGACAGACACAATACAGTGCGCATCACTTTCCCTCACTCTTTACTCAGCCTGCTCTAAGGCATCTGCACAACATTTTGCACCACCCTTCTAATGTTATACAGTTCCAGGCACATTCTTGTTGCCATGTAACCATTTTGCACCACCCTTCTCATGTTATACAGTTCCAGGCACATTCTTGTTGCCATGTAACCATTTTGCACCACCCTTCTCATGTTATACAGTTCCAGGCACATTCTTGTTGCCATGTAACATCTCTTACCTATGTATCAACGTGAACAAAAAAGTATTGTGAGTAAGTATCACCCACCGCCAGGACAAAGCAAAGAACTTAGTGCTATGCTGAAGCTTTTGTTTATGAGAGATATAAGCTTGAACTAATCAGCAGTTCATGAATGTTTCACAGTTACTTTGTAATTTTAAAATTTACTTAGTAGTAAAGGAATGCTATGTGGTATTCATGCTGCTTACAGCTCTTCTACCTTATATGAATTGGGGTGTTTGTATAGCACACAGGATGGTATTGAGTGACAGGTGTCCTGCTTCACTGTCAGTGATATGGCCTTGCTCACTACAGCTCCTCTCCTTATGATGCCCATCCAATCTATCCAGGACTCACAATCCACAAACCACGCCAACTAGTGTGTACGATGTTCTTAACGCAAAATAAGTTTATTTTCCACAAGATAACAAAGCGTTTTCGCCAATCAAAATAGAGTAGCTTCTTCAGAGAGACATTTAAAACTTTTTAAATGTTGGCGCTATTTGTACAATACAAAAAGTCATGGACATGTAACTCTAGCTTTTGTGTATGTAGCTAGTTTTAAACAGAGGGAGTTGTACGGACTGATAGGAGAGTTCTTTTTTAACTTCTTTAACTTTTAAAATTTTAAATGGATCTTATATTTGTATGTTTAAGACATTTTATACAGGATGTATGGGCATACAAAAATTTTATGGTAAGGAAATGACGTGTATTATACATAGAGCATGTCCGTTTTGTATTGTACAAATAGCGCCAACATTTAAAAAGTTTTAAATGTCTCTCTGAAGAAGCTACTCTATTTTGATTGGCGAAAACGCTTTGTTATCTTGTGGAAAATAAACTTATTTTGCGTTAAGAACATCGTACACACTAGTTGGCGTGGTTTGTGGATTGTGGAGCTATAACCTTTTCGTTCTAGCAGTTTGGATATTTTGCTTGCTCTGGTTTGTTTGTCGGTTATTATGGCTTCGGGTTCACTATCCAGTCCAGCTAGTCCGAATATTTTTGGGTCCACGAATTTAGAAAGACCCAGCTCTAACAATGATATGGCAGCATTGTTAGTGGTTATTACACAAAGACTTGATCAACTGAATTCACGGTTGGACATTATTGACCGTGGAAACGGCAGGAACAACAACACTGGTGTTGCGAGTGTAAGCAATGGATCTGGTTATACGGACACTTCTTCTATTCCAGCAGGGCAACGGAATGGTAACTCTGCAGCCGGCAACGGCAATTCTATTTTAGCAGGGCAACAGAATGGTAACTCTGCAGCTGGTAACGGCAATTTTATGGCGCCTTCTTCCTCTGATTCCTTGAGTGACAACAATGGTCAACAAAACGTGCTTATTGGGGTTCTGGCGTTGGGCGAATGGATTACAGCCTTGGATTCTTTTGCTTTTACACAACAAGGTTTGCAGGAACTACCGGCACTACAGGAGGCTGATATGGTAACAACTGTGGACACCTTAGTAAGTAAACTTAAATTACTCGATCAAAAACTGTTAAAACTAAGGAAATTACAGTTGGAAGTATGTTACTTGAACCAATGTGTGCAAGACAAAATGGTTCCAAAGGGACTACGCAGTTCTTTTGCACCAACTGGTCTACTAGCGGATGATTCATTTTTAACAGAATTGCGAGTTTTGTTTGATCAACAAGGTCTTCAATTGTTGGAGCTAATGATTAAACATTATACGTCACATATTTCTATATTGACAGTTGAGATCAATGATCTGGACAAACTGATTAAGATGGACATTGACTTTGTAAGGTATAAATATGATTATGCACGCATTTTTAACAGCATAGATGCGCTGCTGGTAAAACTCAAAGCCAATAAGAGTAAAAAATTAGCGAGAGATAGATTAGCTTACCAACAAAACAAAGCCTATGCTAAATTAACAACGTCATATGTACAATGTGAGGTTAACCCTACTGTTACATCATGCAATTCCAATGGGCACGATCAAGGGCCCCAAGTAGACTCTGTAGTGGATATTATGCAGGACGAATATGAACTGGGGGTTCCTGAGGGGCCACGGCGGAGCAATAGAATCAAGGCCAGCAATTACAACAACAATAACGGCAAACGATTCCAGGGGGAAGGCCAAAAAAACCATAACAATGTTTTTTTAGGCCAACGGAACAACAAATACCAGAGGAATTACAGGAACAGACGATGGAACAACAACCAAGCTTGAACTGTGATATCCAGTTGGATATGCCTCAGGATACCAGGGTTAAAATATTGGTCAACACTAAAGGGGACTTTAAAATCTACAATTTTTCTAGTTTTACTATAGAACAAGAGCTAATTGATTTATTGGCTCTTGGTAACACCTTTGTACCTAGTAGTCATTTCAATCTGACAGACACTATTATTGATTTGAAATGTTTTACACGGAGGTTAAATCTAGGACTATTGTTTTCAACCCCTATGGAACAGGATGGTTGTAAACTAAAACTGTCAAGTGTATTTAATCCACCTATACACCCCGATCTGTCTCTCTTTGAAAGAGTGTGTGAGTTTGACCTTAGACACCTAGACTGCAATAGAAACAATTGTTTTAGGCACCAAAAATACAATATCTCTAAGGGACAAAAAGTGCTCTTAAATGAACTTTGTCACTTACCAGTGAGGGTTTTCAAACCTGACAAAGGTGGAGGGTTGGTCATCTTAGACAATGTTGACTATATCCAAAAAATGTCTTGTATTTTGGATAGTCCAGCTTATACACCTGCATCTGTCAATGAGATGAATAAGGTCTACTCTAGAAACAGGGGTTATTTCCGTGACTTATTTTTGGCAGGGAAAATAGATAATGACACCTATCAATATATAGATATTACTACACCTAAGACCCCTGTTATCTTTGGAATCCCAAAGATTCACAAAGACCTTTACAACCCACCCATGAGAGCACTCATAGATGCTAGATCTTCTATGACTTACCCATGTGCATGCCTAGTGGATAAAATTCTTTCTAAGTATATAAAAACAGTTTCTTACATCTGTAAAGATTCATGGTCCTTCCTTTCTGACATCAATGAGCTCCAACTAGATCCACTATGTAATTTTCTTACCATTGACGTAGTGGATCTGTACACATCTATACCTCATTTGGAAGCCATTGAGTGGATAGGCAGTTTTTTGACCAGTCTAGAGGTCCCCAAAAATGAGATTGATATAGTTACGGACCTACTAGATATAATATTAACATCTAATTTCTTTACATTTGACAAAAAATACTTCTTGCAAACACAAGGCATAGCAATGGGTTCACCATGTGGCCCCTCAGTAGCTAATATCTTTGTAGCTTACTGGGAAAAGCAATTTATTTTTGGGAATTCAAACTACACACACCAGATAGCCTACTACACTAGATTTCTGGACGATATCTTTATGATATTTAAGGGTTCAGAACAGGATGCGTTGGAACTTCTCGATTACATGAATAACACTACTGAATTCTTCAGGTTTACACATAAATTTTCTACATCTAATATGGATTATTTTAATGTTAAACTAGAAAAGAATTTAGAAGATGGGTTGCTGACTTCCTCAATACATAGGAAACAAACCTATTGCAACTCATTTCTTCACTATTCTAGCCAACATCCATACAAACAGAAACGCTCTATCATTAAAGGGCAGTTGATTAGAGCAGTAAAGATGTGTAGTACTGAAGACAAATTCAATATTGAATGTCAGCTCCTTTATGATATGTTTAAAAATCGAGATTATCCTGAAGTACTAATAAATGAGTTAATAGTAGAAGTGAGGAATAAGAGAAAGAACGGTTTTTACACACCTCTGTTAAATATCCAAATTAGCACTGGTAGTAATGCGCTTACACGTACTCCTGGGGTAGAAAATATGGATCTGGAACCTTTTTTAACACAAGTTAGTGGAGGGACACGGAGCTATTCCTGCAGCTTTATCACAACATACAACACCGATTCGAAAGAAATTAGATCCATACTCTACAAAAATTGGTTTTTCATTTCTAGTAATAGATTACTATTAGAAAAATTAGGGACAAAACCTACTATTGTATATAGGAAAGGGAGGAACTTGAAAACCTTGTTGGAAGGAAACAAAAATGTTGATTCCTTTTCCAAACAAAAAGGGACATTTATTTGTGGGCGGTGTAATTGGTGTAGTTGTGTAAAAACAGGAAGTTCATTCCGAATCAATGGTAGAAAATATTCCATTGGTCACAAGATAAACTGTGAAACTAAGTCTATTGTTTACCTTGCTACCTGTGACAGTTGTCCTGCGTACTATGTTAGTAAAACGGATCGAAAGTTTAGGGAGAGGATTTATCAACATATGTACGCTATTAGAAAACAAAATATTGAAAATGCTTTAGCAAAGCATATTGACCAACAAATAGGACACAAATTTTATTTTACAGCCATTGATCACATCCCACAGAGTAGTAGAGGAGGACCTACATCAATTAGACTGGAAACCAGGGAGTTGGAATGGCAAATAAAATTGAATGCCTTCAACTCCCCTGGTCTAAATGACAACTGTAACATTTCTTGTCTCCTCAAATTGAAAAGTTACCTTAGATAGCTTAATTTTTGGGGAGGTAAACATTTGGATAGTACTTAGGGGTATAACAAGTGAATATTTCTAATTGTATCCACAATTCCAAGGAAATGAATTGGGTATATATGGTAATGTGGAAGTTCACCCAGGTATTTTTATGTTGTTCTACTATAAGTCGTACACTATGGATTGTAGGTAGATATACCAACGTCTAATATTGAGTGAGGGCATATTAGGGACATGAACCAAGGATATTTTGTTGCCCCAAATTTATCTGGTTTCATGAATCCATGATATAAATATATTTTCCATAATTTCATCATTTTATATATTATGGGATATATTGTTACATTTAAGACGAGGCAATAGTATATGAATGAGATTGATCAATGTAATAGTCACTTATTTTCAGACTTTAGTATACATTGTATAAGAAATAAAGTCATGGACATGTAACTCTAGCTTTTGTGTATGTAGCTAGTTTTAAACGGAGGGAGTTGTACGGACTGATAGGAGAGTTCTTTTTTAACTTCTTTAACTTTTAAAATTTTAAATGGATCTTATATTTGTATGTTTAAGACATTTTATACAGGATGTATGGGCATACAAAAATTTTATGGTAAGGAAATGACGTGTATTATACATAGAGCATGTCCGTTTTGTATTGTACAAATAGCGCCAACATTTAAAAAGTTTTAAATGTCTCTCTGAAGAAGCTACTCTATTTTGATTGGCGAAAACGCTTTGTTATCTTGTGGAAAATAAACTTATTTTGCGTTAAGAACATCGTACACACTAGTTGGCGTGGTTTGTGGATTGTGGAGCTATAACCTTTTTGTTCTAGCAGTTTGGATATTTTGCTTGCTCTGGTTTGTCTATCCAGGACTCAGATAATCACACCTGCTGTAGAATTGATCTGCTCACGATCCAGACTCAGGTTGCTTGGTATGCAGTGTGGCACTGTTCTACTACTGCTGACGATTTTATTTATTTATTTACTTGCTTTTGTTAACCAGGAAAGTCCACTGGGCTGGTGTGAGCCCATTTTTAGTGGAGGCCCGGGGTGAAAAGCTCCAAAAACAATGTACATAATAAAGAATTTGTTTAGAAAGTTAATAACAGCATATAACAATATACAAGAGTAAAGACATGAGAGTCAGAAGTGACATTAATATATTCAGTATATCAGACAGATTATAATAATCTACACATACACAATTTTTTTGTTTTACCATGTGAGGCAGAATGAGGCACAATGTGCTGTAATTAAGGGTGTATACTTAGGGAGAATGAAGAAGAGTGTGGGTATCCGAGCGATGAGTCAAGTCAGGAATTAGGTAACCAAGGAATTGAGGATAGTGCATGGGCATAGCCATTGAGAGTAGAGCTGTTGGTGAAGTGATTTGTTGAAGGGGGCATTATTTATGGTCCGGAGAGAAGGTGGAAGGGCATTCCAGAGTTAACTACAGTGAAAGAGTAGAGGTATTGGCCTGCGGGGAGTTTTGGTCTCTTAACTTGGATAAGTGATTGATTTTCAGATCTTAGAGGTCAGTTTGGTTGATAAAGAATCAGAAGTGAAGCAAGGGCTGGGCATTTGGAGGGTTTATAGATAAGTTTGTGTGCTGTAGATAGTTGTATGTATGTGAGGTGTTGTGGGATTTCTCCTGTTCAGGGAATGTAACGAGTGACAGTGATGGGAAGAATGTCTTGCCCTGGTCACAAACTTAGCAATTTTGTTATAGCAGCTATCCATTTTAGTTTTTAATGAGGTTTGGATGTTTGTAAGAATGGGGGCACCATAGATGAGAGAAGGTAGGAGAACATTTTGGGTGAGTGTTTTTCTAGTAGAGTAATTCTGATTTATTAATAGTGGCATTTTTTGGGGGGGTGTAAAGAGCAAGAGTTTGGTTGTATTTCGGATGAGGGCGAGGTGATTATTTGTCATCTGGGTTTCGGTAATGGAGAAAGCATTCTGGGTGATGGTCAGAAGTTCGGTTTCAGAGTTACCAGAGCAGATAATAGTATAACCGTCTGTGTATTGAACTACAGGTCTATGAGTGAGAGCAGAGTGAAAGTCGTTAATGAAAATACTGAACAGAAGGGGTCCTAAAATGGACCCTTTGGGGAACTCTGGTGGAAGTAATGAGAAAAGGAGAGAAGGAGTGTAACCATTTGGTGGCTTGTTGTCTGTTTGTGAGGTAACTGGTAAACCAGTTAAGGATGGGAGTGGACAAGCCTAGGTGTGAGAGCTTGGAAAGAAGGAGACGATGGGAGATGGTGTCGAACGCCTTAGAGAGATCAAGAAAGAGTGCGGAGACAAGTTTACCATCATTGTGGTTGTGGTTAACAGTGTCTAGGAAGGATAGGAGAGCAGTTGTAGTACTGTTGCCAGGATGGAAGCCATGCTGAGGGGTGGAAAGTAATTGGTTTTGAGATAGATAATCCGTAAGTTGAATATGAATACATTTTTTTCATTATTTTAGCAGTAGGAGATAAAATGGCTATGGGGCAGAAATTTGAGATTTCTGAATTATTACCGACTTTGTGTAAGGCTATGATGTAAGCTTTCTTCCAAATGGATGGTACAAAGGCTTCTTGGATAGATCTATTTATGGGAATACTTATGGGGTTGCTGATGGATCTGGCTGACATTTGTAGGTATTCTGGGGGTAAGCTGTCTGGGGCAGTGCTACTAGGTTTGAGTTTTATCAGGAGTTTAGTACTAGTGGAAGTGGGAATATGAGAGAAAGAGAAAGTCTGGGGAGAACGGTTTTCTGGGGAATGGTATGTTACTATGGGGTTGTTGTTGTGAGTAGTTTGAGGAAAGGTGGAAGCAAGTTTGGATATAGTGTCTATAAAGTAGGAGTTGAAGAGGGTAGCTAATTCAGCAGTGTTTTGACAGAGTTTGGGCAAGGGTTGCTTTTGGTGCCAGGGTTTAATAGAGTAGAAACTGAATTCCAGAAATGTTTTGGGTTAGAGTTGGGGTCATTTTGCAGATGGAGGTGGTATTTCTTTTTGTCTTTAATAATTAGACGCTTTACTTGATTGTGGAGTTGTTTGAATACCTGGAGATCTATGGGGTTTTTACTATTATGACATTTTTTTCCATGCTCACTCTCTGGTATTCATAAGTTTTTTTGTTTCTCTAGAAAGCCAGATTGCGTAGTTTGTTTTTATTGTCTTATTCCAGAGGGGGGCCATTCTGTTGAGTATACTGAGGAATGTTGAGTTGAAAAATTCAACTACTTTATCTAGAGACAAATATTTTAGAATGCTCCAATTAATTTTACTTACTGTATCATTGAAGCTTCTAGGGTTGAAATTAGCTAGCATTCTGGAGGGTATGTACTGGTGATTATGTAAGGTTGAGGAGGTGGCATGTGTTATATAGGTGGGCAGGTGGTCACTGATATTGCATGGTAGAGTTCCTGCTGATGTAATTTTGTTGGGGTCGGATACTAAAATCCAGTCAAGTAAGGTGCCATTGTTATTATTGTTGCTAGGCCTGGCTATGCTAGTAATGAGCTGAGTGAAGTTATAGAGGCTGATGGCAACATTTGGAGAAGGAATTGTATGATCTAGTCAGTTCATGTTGACATCCCCTAGAATTATAGTTTCATTGTGGATATTGTTTGAGGTCCAGGCTAATATTTCTACTAGCATGGGGACATTGTTGCCAGGTGGAATGTAAATGGCTATCAAGCACAGACTTTTGAAATCATTTATTTTTAGTTGTGCTATAAGTTCAGCTGCAGAGAAATGGGGAATGGAGTTTGGGTAAGGGATGATGGTGAAAGAGTTAGGGTAGAGAAGAGTAACTCCTGAGGAAATTTCTGAATGACACCGATCATCATCTGATGGGTTAGTGATGCAGTGTATCTCTATACAACATACATTTGCTGGACAGCTGTTTTACATTTACTGTGTTGTTTGTTGCTACTAGAATCAACTTCAAAATGTGCAAGTTGTGTGGCACTAGAAACAAAAGAGGCAAGGAGAGGAAAATATTAGGCTGGGAACAGTTCTCCAAGTGATGTGTCACAAACTACTTAGGACCAATAAATTACCTGTCACATTATGAGAGGAATTATGTTTGACAGAGGAACAAACTGAGTGCTTGAAAAAGAGATAGACAGGCAAATCAGTGCAACTCCTACATGATGTAATAAATTGGGGAGGGGGTTATACAGGCCAACGTATCACTTTCCTGGGTGCTGCAGGAATCACCAGATGATTCTGAAGACAGATAGGTTGTGGCATCATTTCTAATCCAGACATGAGACCTAGTCTATAACTAGCAGGCATCCATGGCACCACAAATGGCCACCCTGAGGAAATTCAGGAAGCCCAAAATACCACTGGGCAGATTAGCTTGTTACAAGCAATCATTACAATAATCACTAGAGGATATTGGAATTTGTGCCTAGACCCACAGATAGATAGAGCCTACTTTCCTGAGTAACCCCATTCTTGAGCTGTCAAGCACTGGGAACGTTATGCAAAATTTTTGGTTTAAGGGAGACCAGAAGGAAGTAGCAATAGTTAAATGATTTACCCAGCACAAACGATCCATAGCAGGACTCACTACTGCCTGATTAGTGTACCCTGATGTGGGAAAATAAGATGATGCACATCACTGCATGTCCTCTCACTGACCAGTCCATGGTCAGACTGAAATTTATGCTCAGTGAACAAATCTAGATAGGGTCATAAAGTTGCACAAGTTTAAACTGCACATTATTAGGATACTCATGTCTGTGGTTGCAGTTCCATGGACTACCACTTTGTTGGGGGAATAATGCACAACTCAGACTAATTTTACTGTATTATTATTTTTTATATTAACATTTCCCTATAGACCATTTTCCAGCCATGAACTGGGCCACAAGGGCAAGGATAAATCCAATATATATTGACAAATGAGTAAAGCAGTGCTGTTTTTGTAAGCAGGAGAGAAGCTGCAGTACCCAGAGAGAATTCATGTAAACACAGGGACAACATGACAAATTCTGCATAGGCAGTGACCTTACAATCATAATTGAATCACATACCCTGGAAATGGGAGGCAGACATTTTATCACTGAATCACCATGCTGTCAATTAATGTGAAATGTCTCTCTAACTCTCCTCTCTAAAGACCGAAGAGCATATGTCCCTATCTTAGGGAGCTTGACTGTAGCAGCACTCCAGGGTATATACCATGAAGGGGAAAGACAGAAATCAGTACTCTGATTCCAAAAATATTCATAGTCCAATGTGGCAGTTCTTCAGAACCGGTAAAGCCTCAAACAGCACTGAGTGAATAGATAGACTAAGACCAACACTGCCCAGATAGGCTTCCTATCTTAATTCTACTTCTTCCCTTGATATGCTTGAAGGCAGCTTTACAACAAATGAAGTGATTTAGGTGAAAAAAGAAAAGAAAACAAAAAAAGAAAAAAAAAATATCTAGATGATCAGCATGACCAAGCATTATCCACCTGAAGTATATGAGTTTCTTTTCCTTTGCTACCCAAAATTATTATTAGGATCACTTTGGACAGAAAGTGAAAAAATGTATATTTTATCTTATCTTGATGTTCTAACCAATATAAATATCATTGCAGAATAATAAGTAGCCGTTGTTATATATTTTTTTTCATTTTGTTCTAATTCTAAATAACCTGATAGGAGCAGACATAGTGATGTAACTTTGTTTTATTGTGAAGCTTTCTCTTTCCCTCATTGGATTCTTTTTTCCTAGATGATGTTTTTATAAAGTTCTATCTTTAAATGCAAGATCTTCCTCAGGGTGGCCATTTCTGGTCCAGTTTCTTTAAATGTCAGTAGTCAAAATTATTGTTTTCATTTAAAATCTGTGGCCCTTGTGTTACTGTTTACTTTAATGTGACCTGCATAAGTTTGTGTTGTTAACCTTCTTTTACAGATGCTATAATGAGCCCTTTCTTTTAGCTGTGTAAAGGATTGAAATTAGTTTGCCTTTTTTTAAGGAGGAAGACTGTTTTAGCATCATGTTCTCATGCAAGTAGTCCTCTTACCATCACTCTGTCAGTCACCTAATATATTAGCCAGCTGTGCTGGCAAAGAGGGATAAAGCCCTGACTATGAATCAGGTGAGCTTGGTTTGATTAATGGCTTGGGCACCTGTAGGAGCTGTCAGAGGGAAAAGACAAATGATAAGGCTTAGCCTACTCACCCCCCTACAGGGAGGAAGAATAAGGGAAACATGATAGGTTCAAGCTCATCATGAAGCCCTGGATGAGAGTGAAGCTATTAACAGAAGCCAGGCTAGGGGAATGGGGGGTTCATGGTGATGTCCCCATTAAGTGAGGAAAGCAGTATGCTGAGGGTCATACCTCATTGTTACAGTGGCATTCTGAGGTGATGTAAGCAATTAGGACCACGGCCTTCTGCAACAAGTAATCCTCTGCAAGTGTCAGTGATAGTTTTCCAGCTCACTATTCTTTCACACCTCATCGCTGCCAGTCTGGCCAACTGGTAACCCCTATCCAGATGGCTTAAACACAAGGTGGTCTCTCCAATTGCTGCATGTGCTTGGCAAGGTACATGCCGAAGGGGACATTGTACTCGATAATGGGTCTGATAAGGGAGGAGTACAGGGGTGTTATAACCACCTTGCTCCTGGATGAAATACCCTTATTTATGAGGTGGGCCATGTAGAAAGCCTTCCGTACAATGGAGGCAACGTGGTGGTCAAAAGTCAGGTTGCTATCAACATGGGTGCCCAAGTCCCTCATGACTGATTGCATGCTTAGTACATTGTTATTAATATGATAAGTGGGGATGACATTTTCCCCAAAGGGGATAATGATGCATTTCTTGGCATTCAGTTTGAGGCCATGCATCTGGCACCAGTCATTAGTTAGGGTAAGGTCCTCTTGGAGGATGTTCACATCTCTTCTTATATTCCTTAACCAGTTGTGCCACTGACATGTTGTCATAATCTTCAGAGCTTAGTTTGCCTGTATCCTAACTTATTCAGTCTCCCACTTAAAATAACTGCTGTACAGTGCACACATCTGCATATTAACCTTGTGGCTGCAAATGTGAACAGTTATTGGTAACAAAACTACTTTGCAAGATATAGAAGTCAAATTTACAGAATCTAATCAGCTTCCAGTAATTAATAATACTGGGGCAGCCATGCAACCCATATCACTGACAACAATATTATACAAGAGCTGCACTGGTGTCCTACTGAGATAAAGCCTTAACTACTGCAAGCATGGAGAGATGGGCATGCTCATCCCGAGTGGGAGGCTATTCATCAATGACTCTCCTAAGGGGAGGCATGGTCCATTCAGTGAAGTTGCCCTCAGAAAAAGTCAGTGAGTGTGAGGGTGGGAAAGGAAAAAATGGGTAGGATATGTAAAAAGAAACTCCCCTGGAGGTAAATACAGACATCTAAGCACCAGGGCATCCTTAGGATCCATGACCAGCACCAGCAAATAATGGAATAGTCCAGGGCGGTAGGATGATGGCTGTAGACCCGGCATAGATGTGAAGCACTAAGTACCAAGCCAGTACTATGAGGTCTGAGGGACCAAAACAAAAATAAAAAAAAACAATATTATGCAAGGTGTTTGACCTTAAGTGAATATGGCAAATGAACACTGATACCCTGGGCTATAAGCAGCATAAGTCACAACTTCACATTGAACAAACATAGAGCAGAGTTATGAACCCTAGCCACTCAGGAATTTTCCCACCTCACTTTCAATGCTACTGTGTCAACAATAATTTAATTTTGGCTGAACCTGTTTTACACACACACACACACACACACACACACACACACACACACACACACACACACACAGTGTTTCCCAAGGTGGACTAATAAGACTATTTACAATAACACTAGCCTTCCTACTTGCAAGCCATCATGTACCTCGGGACACACCAGTCTGGCATACAAAGGTCACGTCATCAATCAGCTTTCAGTATCAGCTACTGCTGTAGTTGTTGTGTCTTTCAGCTTATCCCGGTTAGGGGTCACCACAGCGGAACTCCGGTCCGCTAATGTTTGGGGTAGTGGATTTTTACGTGCCGAGTTACCAGCCCTGACGCACAACCTTCAATGAAGGCACGCCCATTCACGCATGCCTCCACACAGAAGACGCTCTAGTTGAGAATCGAACGGGACAACATCTTGCTGTGAGGCAACAATGCTACCGCAGCAAGTTACTGTAAACTGTTAAAATTAGTTAACCATACTATTAATGTATGGACACAATAGCTAAGCAGTCTCTCTTTTCAAGAAGTGAGTGCCAGTTATTATGACTCAACAACTTTGTGAAATTACCCTTATATAAATCAATGTCTCCAGCCAAAAGATTTTATGGCAGAATAATGAAATTCTTTACTTAAAAAAAAATTAGACAAACACATTGAAACTTAAATTCTCACACAGAGAAATGTAAAGTAAAAAGGTTTGAACAGACAAATGGCTTAAGACAATGCTATTCAGCAGCAAGCTGGTCCTGCACTTCCAGTAAATGGACAGTAGTCTATTAACTTCTCACTATTATGAACATTTATCAGTTGCAAAAGACAAACAGACAAACTTTATAGACACAAGTTCAATGAGGCTAGTTAAAACTCCACCAAATATTTGAAGAGGAATGCAAAGACTGACTTTAATAACTGCTGAGCTGATTTTCAAAGAAACGATCACTTGACTTAAACTCCAGAGACATGCTGGAACGAGTCAAGCCTGGGAAGAACCTAGCACATAAATCCCTCCTTTCTGTATTACATAAATAAGTCCTGGCCTTCACATTCTGCATAGTCAAAATTTTAAATCCAAATCATTTCCCCTATGGCAAAATGCTTAGATAACCAGAAACCAGTTTAATTTCTTATACTGTATATATATTTAAATATACATTATGCAGACACAAGTGCGCAAGCGCACACACACACACACACACACACGCACGCACGCACACACACACACACACACACACACAAAGTCTGAGATCAATGTATTAAGCACAAAGGTCTTGCAAGTAAAACAGTTTCACTTTCATAGCTCTGCTGTGCTTTCCAGATATTTCATATCTTTGCTGCAGCTTTATTGACAAAAAATCTATAGATTTTGCATAGATTTTTTTGCATTATTATATTTTTGATGAACTATGAACTTTTACTGAAAACAGTTGTAGGTGTTATACAGCCATTCACAACATCTTCTAGTCAGCTATGGATTATAGAAATGCCTGTATGGTTTCAGTCTGTTGCCAACAATATCAGACAGGCTAATAATCTAAAAGATATAAAATCACAAGGTATTATGCAGGGCAGTGTGCACTACAAAATGTGTGTGTGTGTGTGTGTGTGTGTGTGTCTGTGTGTGTTTGTGTGTGTGCGCGTGTGTATATGTGTGAAAATCATTCAGATTCACCGGCCCATGCAAACATATTTGCCCATTTTGTAAAAGGCTTTTTAATAGGCCCTGTTTGGATCATCTTCAAATATAAGCAATTCTATAAGATTCAGTTAAAAACAGCACAGTAAAGCTTGCAGGCAAGGCATGTAGGGATGATTATCAAGATGGGGGAAGGCATTTTCTGACTAATGAAGACACGGAGAATGAGTCAGAGTAACTCATCTGCCATTCTGCATTAGTCGTAAGCACTGACTTGCTGTTCCATGGATAATGTTGAGATCTCACACTTGTAAAGATATAAGCATCTTCATCTTCTCTTGACCTCACAAAGAAAGTACACTGGGAAAGGGAGGCAACAGAAATTTTAGTTAGATGCTCAAGGCACACTTAATGGAGAAATAAAATTTGGGGTCCCAGTATATGTAAAACCAGCACCCAGATTATCTGTCAAGGTTGTTAAATGAGAAAGGTAGCATGTTATCTAATCAGTGCAGCATTTTCCATATCCCTAGAGGAAAATACATTGATGATGAGCAACAAGCAGTTGGTGTCTAACCACCTGTGATCTTTAGGACTAAGATCAAGATTTTGTTTGGTTCTCCTAAAATTCAGTTTTGCTGACAGAAGGTAAGATAGAAATCATGTGGAGATGTATAACAGACTGCTGTGCTGAGGAAAAAAATCTTCACGCATAACTTTCACTAGACACAACTTCCTCTGCTCCTGTGTAACTCAAGACCATTATTCTAGTAAAGAGACTTGGTCAGACACATGCAATATAAGTGGAGGTTGCATGACAAGCTCAAGTCAATACAATATTGCACATTTACATGTAATTACCTTAATGTACTGCATGGAGCACAGTGATTATGCGTCAATATTCAGAAAAATACAAATCAGTTAAACATCAGAGTGTAGTGCAACACTACCTTAATAATTGTTAAGCACCCCCTGCTTGAGTTGTTAAGTTGGGTCTAGCACGAGGTAGAATAATCTGACCAATCTTGACCAGCAAATGACAACAGCAGAACAAGAAATGCTTTTTCTGCCTGCTGTCCATGCTGGTAATGTGCCCCTAACTTCCTGTAATAAACTTAAAACATGGTTAGAATCACAGGATGTGTTAGCAAGCATTTTCAGAAGTATACAAAGCCTGAAACTTGAATGTTTGTCATTATTTAGTGACTTTAATCCTTGGTGATTTGTCAAAAAACATAGATGTTATCAGGAACAGACCAAAAATATGAAGAAATAATCTGGACGTTCTATGAAAATATGGACTACTGAGAAGCATGGAGGTGAGTGTAAATGTAATGGAGTGCATCACATGCCTTTCTGACAGCACCCACTAAGTGTTTTAATGCACTGAAAGGGGACACAACATTTAGTGATTTTCCCCCATAACTAGTAGTACATGGAGCAGATAAAGTTTCATGCACTACAAAGAATTATGATCATGTCACCAGTCATAACCTTTAATTATGTGTTCTCAACATGGATGCCACGATTCACCTTAACAGCAAATATCTTGGCATGCATGTGTCAAACAAATAACAAGCAGGTTATGATCGGCAACTAGATCATAATCCTACATGTTTTGCTGTACTGCCAGCTTTAAGGATGGAGACTTTTGCAGGATGCACAAGCCCTGCAGGATCTCCTTATCTCCATAACAGAAGAATACTGTTTTCCTCAACTGAGGGTTCTTTCATAACTGGATTAGAACTGAGATGGCTGTTGCCAGTTTTCTTGGTAATTTTGTCAGAACTGTACACCAGCTATTTCAGTGATACAGTCCTGATCAAACAATATCGGGATGTTATTAATCCAGAAATACCTAGAGACTTTCTTCTTTTCTTATAGAGAAGAAAGACGGAACACTGGGCTAATCCTGTGGACTCAATAATAAGAAACAAACAAATAAAACAAAATGGATAATCAATCAATAAATCTGCTTTCACTTCTTACCCCTCTCACCCTTTGACAAACACAGCTAAGACAGGATGTCGTGTCCTGCACCCAATGTACCCATTCATTCTTTAATTGGGATGAAACCAGGCTTTACTGATCTGGAAAAGAGACTTCCAACCTATTTGTTCTATGACCCCGTGAGACATATCAATCCATTTAATCACCCAAAGATGCAAGAGTCAGGTAAGTTGGGGCATGCCAGTCTGCAGATTCTGTAGACTGTCGTAATGCTTCCCCTGGCAGCGTGTATACTAAACAATGTGCCACTTCCTGGCAGCTCATGCATGCTGCCATACCTAACAAGTCTCCTCACCAGGGTGCACACCAACTGTAGTGTGTGCATGTTAAATTCTTTGTTACAGGCTATGCACCTGCACTGCTTTAGGTGTCAAAGTAAGCAGCTCAACCACTTCTTTCCCCCAGGATGGATGAGCAGATTTTAGCTGTTCTCTCCAATCTTCCACCCATCGAGTTTCTCCAGTGTCCATGGCTCTAGCTGAACATGGGTCATCTTGGTTGCAGTCAGGTATTTATCTGTCTGTGCCACAAGTTGAACTGTATGACATACATTTATGTATGTATGCATTAATATATATCACAAGGTTGGACTGTATGGCATATATTTATGTATGTATGTATTGATTTATCTGTATATGTATTTAACCAGGTAGTCTTCATATGTAGTTGTCACATCTAAGTGCACAATCTGTTATGTCTGATACTGGATTGAAAAAGATGAAGATTATGAAGGATCAAGTGGCTTACGTGGAGTTGTGGATGATGTCAGAAACATTCTGTTCTGTGTTTTAAAATACACTAGGGCTGGGCTGCACATTTAACAAAGATTCATTAACCAGGAGATTCCAGAGCCAGAATACACACTGCCACATTAGGCATGGACATGTATAACTATAGAAGTTCAAGGAGATATTAATAAGTCACAGATTCTGCAGGTCCCAGGAATGAAAATGGCTTACACAGATGGTCACTGTCAAACATTCTGATATAAACTAGAGACTGAAGAAGACAGAAGCCTCAAAGAAATTGCAAACCATTTCTCTTTTGCTATAGTACTCCAGCATGTAAGTGAGGTACTGATGGCCTTATATTGCACCCACAATGAAATAAAGGCAACACCTGGCTGTATCACAGAAGTCCCACAATGTGTTTGTCTCTGTCCTCTGTGGTTTGTGGGAACTCTCCTGTATGGTACAGTATAATACTGAGAAGCTGACTGAGTATTCAAGATGCAGATGCCTGACATATCCCCTGTGCCATCACTTGGTTGCTGGAAGCCTGTAGCAAAAATATGATAAAGCCACACATGCATTGGTATCCACTGGGCTTAGTAATCCACAACTCCCACAGGCCTACAGATGAGGCTGGCATGTGTCCATCAACTCCTGTATGGTGTCCTGATCCACATGGTGCTGGTCCACAATGTCTATGTAGTGCAGCCCATGAAATGTTAAGTGCAGTCAAATAACACAACTCCAATGAGGGTGACAGTGAGCATGTCAATGGCTCATAATGGCAATTTTAGCCTGTTGAATTTACACATGAATTAATGTTGTGGCAAACCCTAACTTTTTTCTATGATTCCCTTACATGAACACAATGAGTTTGCTGTGGTCAGTGCCACTAGTGTTAGAATACCACATCGTGCTCTTTATATATTTCTGAATTACTCTAGCATCTTGTTTTACTTCATTTGTATACACTGAAGAAAACCATTCTGTTAATCTCTATTCTGTGAATCTGGGAATGAAACTCTTCACCTGAACCAGTGACAGATACGACCTTTCCTTTCCAGTATATCTGCAATGTGAATATTTTGCTTCCAAATGGGATGGGCTCCAAGTCCATTCATTAGTTGTGACACCAGACTGCAGTCTCCCACATGATGGGTGTGCATGGGAAAGTCTTCCCCACAAAAACAAAGGATGGCTTTACTGCAGTTAATGCAATGTTTTGTCTGAGAACTCTGTTTTAGGTCAAATGAGATTAAAGAATTTCAGTTCAGTGGCATGTTGTTCAACCAACTGTTCTTGGTCACTTGCGGTCAAATAGTTTCAGTTCAGTGGCAAAATATTTATTGAATTTGACTACACCCATGGGATTTTCAACTTGTAGAAAAAAATAAGCAGATTTCATGAAATTCCTTGTGGAAATATGCAGAAAACACCAGTATGAAAGTTATTAATTGAAAGAAAAATACAGAGAGCTACTGATGTGCTGCAAGGCCATGCATACTTTACAGTAGACAGGGTTACCTGTGAGCTGATGGCAATATGACATTTCCATTTCCAGAAAAGTGTTCTTGCAATCACAAACTCATCCTTTAGAATTGTATCCCCCTGCAATAGTATTTCATAACAAAGATTTTCACAGACGTATAACTTATCATTTACTAAAGTCATAAAATTCAATATTTTGTCGTTGCTTTAATCAGGTATGATCAGAAAGATTCAGTTTAGCAACAAAATATTTGACAGCTATTCTACACGGAGGACATCTTCAGCTACTAGAAAATAATGAACAGTATAGAAGTCCAAGCCCCTTAAGTGAATAATTTTTCAATAGCTAACACTGAGGTTTGGATTGTTAGTATTATATTCATGAATGCCATATGGCAGAGCTATATCTAAGCTGCTGGAGAGATGCCAGCTTCTTTTTGTTTCTAGAAAAGCTTTTCTTGAGTTCATGAACTCAACCAAGCTATAAAATGTAATTCCCTATTAATTGCATTGTACAAAAATGCTTTGCTCTCTTTGTACCATTTACCATTCATTGAAGTCATTAAGCAGCTGAACTTCAGTGAGGTGGAATAAGTTCAGGTGCTTACAGACATGGAGCATGACAGTCACTGGCTATTAAATGGGTATACATTCCAACAACAGCTATAACATTGATTCTCACTGTGCTATAATCAACCACATTAGGCTGTGCTTTTTCTTACAGGTTTCTAAAGAAAATCATTGTTATGAATGTTCTCTGATTTATTTGCTTACTTATTTTAAGTGGATAAGCAGTAACAGGAATTGCCTGCTCCATATTCATTTACAGATGTACACATACTATCTGAAATGGGTGCCACTGTAGCTGTTGTTAGCAGTTTACTTATACTTTGTTAACTGGGTTAGTCCCATTAGGCCAGTAGCCTTTTTTTCAGGGGAGACGAGGTGGTATTCATACTGACGAGGGGAAAATCAGCCAGGGCACTGGGGAACTTCCCTTACTCCCGTTTTGATATCTGCCATGGGATCTTTTGCATCTACCTAAGCTGCCACCAACCCAGGCAAATTTGAAGGATGACAAACTCAAAACTGCAGTAACCTCTTATTCTGCAGTGCAGTGTCAGTGTAGGAAAAAATAATCTAAGCAGCTGTGGTGGGAATAGAACCAACAGCGTTCTGTAAACATGCTACCCACTGAACTACTGACACTGCTATACTTATTCAGCATGGATTTTGTTTTCCACAAGTATCTTTATCTGTTTTATGACATGCACTGCCTTGGTTTCTTGCTTGGTGGATTTTAATGACAGCCAGCAATGATTTATCTTGCTCTAGTACTGCAACTGTGATTAAATAACTGAGGTCTGCATCCTAACTCCTTCAAGACTAAGCGTATACCTTTGTTAGTAAACAGCCTGTGAGATGACAGAGAGAACTCGTTATAGATAATCTTGTCATCACTTCTTCTTCAAAATGGGGACCACATTCTGCCAAATTCTGGAATGATTTGAGTGTTGAGTAATACACCATATCAAGAAGTTATACCACACTTACGGTTCTGCCAGTCTCCAGAATGCACAGTGCAATTTTCAAGCTGGCTGTTTTCCCAAAATCCTTAAAAGTAATTGTGGCAATATTAGCAGATTGCCTGATTGTACTACTGAGAAGAGGTCAATAATTGGTGATATTTGTGCTACTCAGGGAGCTAGGCCTAAGAAAAATGGTGCAGTGAGGATGCCTGCTGCAGGTGGGTCAGTACATTCTACCACACTGAATAATCAGTTCAAACAACCGTTTCAGTTAAACAGTGGTGTCCCTTTTAGAGGTGTGGATAATAATGAAACTTTAAAGCAAAAGATTACCAGATTTGAGAAACTTCTTTTAAAATATAGAAAACTGCAAGTGGGCAACTTGTATTTTAAGGATAGTATTCCAGCTAAGCAAGTGCCAAAAGGCTTGTGATTTCTTAAATACCCCAGTGGTTTACAGGAAGGGACAGTACTTCATAATGAACTGTTAAACTTTTTCAACCACATTGGGTTTGAATTTATGGATGTTTTGTACAATGATAATGAGCGCACCATGAAATAGCTAGAAAAAGACATCAAAAGACTTCAGGATGAAACAATTTGGGATTTGCTGTTTCCATCGATGGAAGATGAATTCAACCAAACTTTCTCCAAGGTCGACAGGAAATATGGAGTTATTAAAATGGGAAAAGAGAAGAAAATAACCAGGGATCACTAGCAGTATCAAACTAATCAAACGTATCCACATCTCACTCTGGGAAATAGGTCTAAGCAAGTTTCCCTGTAGCTGTAACATTTGATGAGGACAGTACAACTAATACAGTGACCACAGAAAATAGTGCTGATTTTTTTTAGAAGAAACCAGCATCCCAGAACAGTCTTCCACATTATGGAACAAGAATAGCAGGATGTTCAATCAGGGTACAATGGGAATGGCAACCAGAGCAAGAACTATCGACCTTGCAGAGGACAATCGACAAGCTGGGGCCAGCAGTGGAGATAAGTTTACCCTTGCAACTCATCAATCAAGGTAGTGTTTTTGAGTTTTAAGGCTTTAAGATTTATAATTAGAGTCACCTGGACATTACACCAGTATATGGTGAATTATTTAGTAAGGGTTTTATTTTTGCAACAACAAATACATTTAAACTAGTTGACAACATACTAGACCTAAAGCTCTTTACACATTAAGTTAAACTTGGTGTTGCTTTTAAAGATAAGTGCCATTTGTCTGCTGGAGCTGGCACATTACAAAAGGCTAGTTTATTCAACCTCCTACTATCCCCTTGTCTGGCCACATTTGAGATGGTATGTGAGAGGGAGTTGAGAGCTTTGAAGTCCAGTTACATTAGATACAATTTAATTATAGATGAGTGGAAGCTATTAAATGACTTGTGCAATAACCAGTCTATAAGGATTGTGAAACCAGAGAAAGGTGGTGGTGTGGTATTGATGGACAGTTTTATGTGCCCACAGAAAATGTTACAATATCTCAACAATGGTGACTTTTTTATTAGTGTGAACAAGAATGAGATTAATATAGCCTGTCATGGTACAGATCTTTGATTGGAGGACACTATTACCAACCATGGCTTGGATGTATCAGTTTAAGATTTTTTGAAGGTTGACAATCCAATTACACTAAACATCTTTGGTAATCCTAAAGTCCGCACGTCGCTGATTGATGCTCCACTTCAGCCAATTGTGGCTGCAGCTGGTTCAAAGACTGAAACCTTAGCTAAATTTGCAAACATCACTTTGAAATCCTTCTTTGCTAATAAATCTCATGTCCTTAAGGATACAAGGCATTTTTAAATGAGTTGCATCAAACTGTTTTTGATAGATATCTACTTTTCTTGGTTATTGACGTTAAAGATTTGCTTTTGGTTATCCCTCACCAAGAGAGGCTGAAATGGTTCAACAAAGCTTTAATTAGTGGGTCGAACTTAAACCACAGGACAATAAAACTAGTTGTGGAAGCCATGGAACTTATTCTGTCAAAAAATTTAGTATTTTGTTGAATTGGATATTTTAAACAAATTTCCATAGTAGCAATGGAGGCTTTGGCAGCCATGTTTTTGCTAACATTGTGTTATGGTGGTGGGAATTCTTTTTTCTTTTATCATCTCCTTTTGTGATTTATATAAAGATGGTTTTTTTTGAGATTTTTGGATGACATTTTTATTATTTTATGGTCATATAATGGTGAGCAGGTAGATGAGTTTTTGAAGTATATTAACAGTACAATTTCTTTATAGGTATTTAAGGGTCAATACGACAAAAACAAAATTAACTTTTTGGACATGACCATTGGTAAGGATGTCAGTAAACAAGGTTTACCTCATTAGTTTACAGGAAAGAAACTTATTCAAACAGTTTATTACATTATAAAAGCCATCACCCACCCTGGCAGAAGAGAAATGCAGTTAATAGACAGTTTATTAGGATATCATGCCTTACCACTGATGACAGTAGGTTTTATGATGAAACCAAGGTTTTGAGCAAGATGTTTTTTAATAGACAGTACCCTATACAGGTAGTTTAAAGGATGAGGTGGTTAGAGGTAGGTCCAAGTTTTATAGACCAGTGTTGAAACGTGGTCTAGGGACTGCAAGAATTGCATATGAGGCAATACCTTTCCAGGAAAACAGAGGTCAGCTATGGGAATTTACATACCTTTCCTAGAGCATTGGTATGTGATTTCAGTAACACTTCCATGGAAGTTAAATCAATATTAGATAGGAACTGGAATAACTTCATTTCTACACAGGGTTTGACGAGCATTTTAGGAAACAGTCCAGTAATGGTTTATAAATCAGCCACCAGTTTAAAAAGGATTTCTGAAAAAGGCGGTCACACTAAAAAGACTGACCATATATCTGCAAAAGGTATGTTTAAATGTGGGGTATGTGCCCAGTATAGATTTATAGGCAACAGGAAATTTTCTAAGCCTATTCATCATAATGGGAAGTGCAACTATAACACAAAGGGGCAGTTTATTTTGCACAGTGTATTTCATGCTTGGCTTTGAATGCTGGAAAAACTAAAAAAGCTTTAAAACATGGCTATATCAGCATATTTACACTATAAGGAAGAAGGACCCCATAAATCGTTATCTAAGCACTCAGAAATGTCAGGATTTTAAAGATTTTTTTTGTGTGTGTGTTAGAAAAGATTCCACACTTTGATGGGGGGTAATTAGTCAGTATATGTGGAAAAGAAGGAAATATACTGACAAATATTACTGGATTCTACAAATCCCCTGGTATTAACAATCAACTTTTTATTAATAGTCTGCTCCTGTTGAAAAGAATGCATATTTAGTAGTTATTTTAATTTTAACATGGAGTACTTATGTTACATTATGTAATTTTATAGTATGTTAATACGTAGGGGCATCATACTTTTTGGGTGACTTTTTATGTGAGTTCAGACGATTGGTTTTATTTACTGCAGTGTTTATTTTGTTCAGTTCGAACTGGTAATGTTTAATTAGTGCATAATGAATGTTTTTAATTTTTCTCACAAGATGGGAGTGTTTTATTGTTGTTTAAGGAAGTGTTTGACTGGAGAGTTCTGAATCTGATGAAGTTCACATTACAGCAGCAAATGAAAGGGCTTATTCTTTATTAAAAATTCCACTAGTTCCTGGCACCTACAAGTGTGTTTGTTTTTGTTTTACCAATCTCCATTCAATGTATGCTAGTGGAGGCTAATGGAGACCTACACCCAATTCCGAAAGGGAGAATCAAGGTTGCTTCACTAAAACACTTCAACAAAGGTCCCCATTGTAAAAAATAACACATCAGAGTGACCCATTAAAGAAAATGGGCTGCTTCACCAAAGCAGTAGCTCCACCTTTAAATGAGCCTAGGTACTGCAGACAGTACCTGATGGAAAGCCAAACCACCTGTAATTGACATGCAGATGGAACAGTACTGCACTGTCCTAGAGCCATGGGGTTGGGGGGGGGGGGTAGCACTGCTCACATACACATACACAACTAGACAGTGTGTGAGCCATCATTGAACTGTATTGAGTATGGATTATACAAACCTTTAAGTTAAAAATAGATTTCATTCCCAGGTGGTCTATGGCCCTAGCAAGCTCATCCAGTGTCATAGATGGAGATAATGCGAGCATGACATCTGTGCTGTCATGTCTGCAGTCTCCCATCTGCTCTATGAGTGGAGATGCTGTGTGGGATGGCCTTCTGACTGTGCAGCTCTACCTGTCGGGCAGCCCCGGTACTAAATATGTGAAAGTCTAGCACCAGACAACTTTGGTCAGACTCAGTTTTTACACTGATGAAATCCATTTTATCATGTCATGCTGTCTAGAATTTTCTCATTTCTGACAATGTTTCATAGTTTGTCAGTCAAGAAGTTTAATAGTTTTTGTAACACTGGAATTTTCAGCACATTCTTCTCCAGAGTATACACAATCTGATGAATGGGTTGAAAGAGTCATGCACACTGCAAATATATTATGAAAAAATGTTTTTGCCACCTCTAAACAAGACTGTTATAAACTATTATGAAAAAAGTGTGTTGCCTGTCATTGGAGGCAAAGCTCTCACATGCACACACAAAAAATGCAAACCAGGTTGTTAGTGTTATATCTAAAACACCCACTATCAACACTAAGGAACAAACACATAGACCCACATATGCAGAGGTACTCACTTGTAATCTACCCAAACCTTCAAAAAACGACTCTCAGTGGCCCTGCACACACCTAAAAAAGACAGCACCTCAGAAAACACATTTTTATTTATTTAACATCTGTTTTCATGGAAAGTCCAACTGGGACAGAGCCCATTTTCAGCACAGCCCTTGTGAAATGTTCCAGACGTATGTCTTTGGAATGTTAGAAGAAACTCGTGCAAACGTAGGGAGGACATACAGACTCCACACAGAAGGTATCCCAGCTGAGAATCAAACTGGAGAACTTCCTGCTGTGAGACAACAACACTAACCACTGCACCACCATGCCACGTAGCCCACTTTCAGGCCCATAAGGTAACACACCACACAGCCAAACATTCTAGTTATTGGGGATTCCATTATAAGACATACTGATGTCCCTTACCAGCTTAAACAAGGAGAAAATCAAGATCATAGTGTGTTGTCAGTCTGGAGCCAGAATCCTCCAGCTCAGACATGCACTTAGGTCTTTAAACCACAAGTACTAGTATGACATGGTCAGAGTCCATGTAGGCGTAAACAATCTAAGACATACCTCTCTAAACTATATGAAGAGAGACATGATGGAGTTCTCTGAATATATGTCCTAGGAGGGTATGAATATAGCCTTAAGTAGCATCCTACCTTCACCTATGATGATGCCACAGTACCAGCAAAAAAATATTGACTTCAACAACTGGCTTGGTTTCTGGTGTCACAACAAGAGGATCCAATATTTGTCAGCCTGGGGAGACATGATCAGCAAATAACGATGCTTTGCCAGAGGTGGTTTGCACTTGACACCACCTGGCTTCCGGATAATGGCAAAAACTTTATCTATCCCCATAGTGCCTTTTTTGTTAAATCCTCCAACATGACAAAAATGACTCATGACTGTCTAAAGGTACTACTGCTCAGTGCTAGGAGTTTAAATAAAAAACTGCACTCTTTGAAAGCACTCCTCACCCTGGAGAATGCAGACATATGTGCAGTCACAGAAACATTGTTCAGATCCATAGGAAGCACCCCAGCTATCAAAGGCTGCAGTGCCTTTCATACATTTCGATCCCCCTCAGCTCAAAATAAAACAAAGGGAGGAGGTGTCTCAGTGTTCATAAAGGATGAGTATACTGCTAGACTAGTCCAAACATGACTCACTTGAGCTACTCCATGCCCAACTAACCATACTTGTGACCCCTATCACGTCCTTGCTAGATACAGATCCCTTAATATGAGTCTGGAAAACCATACCTCTTACCTAAACCTACTGAAATCTCTTAACATTCAGTCTAACACCATACTTATGGGTGACTTCTACTACCCCTGCATAAACTGGGAGACTTATACGACCTACAATTCACTTGTTCAGAGGTTTTTGGAATTCGTCAATGCAAACCACTTGGAATAACTAGTTAGCTCCCCAAATAGAGGTACAAATATCTTAGACCTAGTAATCACAAACATGGGAGAATGCTGTTCTCTCTCATATATTAACTCCTCCCTGGTAAGATCAGACAACAAAATTATCTCCTTTACTATTAAAACTAACCTGGAACCCCCATCAAACTCCATACCTGTTAAGAACTTTGCTAAGGCCAATTACCTCAAACTAATTGACAGCTTATTAAACTTCCAAGCCTCTCCGAACCCACATGACATTGAGGCTTACTCTGAGCTGTACACAAAAGCACTGTACAACCACATTCATAGCTGCACATAGGAGGCAGTACCAATCCAAGTCAAACCTATGACTACTGGGAAAAATAAACCACACTGGTGGACCCTAGCACAAACAGGCTACTCAATAAAAGGAAAAAAATCCACTCCAAAGCCAAGAAGGAACAGACAAATCAATGCAAAAAGATACTCACCAGTCTAAACAAACAAATTAGAGAGCTATTCAAATCTGCCAAAACAGACTATGAGGCAAAGATCCCCCCCCTCCCCGGGTGAAAGATAGCCATAAGGCTATTTTTAATTATGTCTGTAACCTCAGAGGAAATGCTTAGCAATGTGCCCAGTTAATCATGAATGGCAGCACTTACAACCTGAAACTATAGAAAAGCTGCAGTTCAAACTTCTCCTCCCCTCATCACTTCCTACCACATCCAAAGAAATACCTGCAACCAACTCCCTACCAGTACTTATGAGGGAACAGGTCCTTACTGCACTCACTAAAGTCAAAAACGCAGCCTCCAAGGGACCAAACAGCATTTCAGGATGCTTCTTAAATAGCTTGTAACAGAATCTATTAGGGCCACTAGAAACCTTCTTTAACCACAGCCTCTGAATGGGCTTTTTTCTGGACAAATGGTGGATTGCAACAGTCTCCCTTCTTCACAAGAGGGCCCATCAACTGACCCAGGGAACTAGAGACTCATAAGCTTGACCAGTCTTATCTTCAAGGCCATGAAAAGAATTATCATGGACCTGATCAATAATGACACAAGAACTCTCCAAATATTGGACCAGACCCAATTTGGCTTTGTCAACGGGAGGTTTTGCCTGCTCAATCTGGTGGACTTCTTCGAGAAAGTTACCAGGGCCACAGATGAGGGTAAAATGGTATACACTGATTATCTAGACCTGGCTAAAGCTTTTGACACAATCTCCCACTCAGGGGTCATAGATAAACTTACTTAGTTAGGCATAAACCCCTTACTGAGTTAGGCACAACCCCCTATATCATCAGATGGATAGCCACCTGGCTCACTGACAGGACACATGTTGTCTTGATAGGTGAATAACTTCCGATAAGAAACACATTACTAGCAGTGTCCCACAGGGCTCAGTGCTGGAACTCCTCCTGCTTGATATATAATTCTCTGAAGTGAAGACCAATGTTGGAGGCCTCTGGCTCACCAAGTTCACAGATGACTGTAAGCTGAGAGCAATTATTGAATCCTCAAATTATGTTGACATTCTACAAGCAATCCTAAAAATGGCAAATATGGGTGCCAAAACCATGGTCTAAGACTAAATACTAAAAAATGCATAATCATACCATTTGGTAAATCAGATATCTCTGTAAACTATAATATTGAAAGCACACCCCTAAAAGTAGACCCAGAGGTGAGGGAACTAGGAATGTGGATAGATAGTAACCTTAACTTTGACCACCAGGTAGCTGCAGTAGTGAAGAAATCCTTCTGTGTGGCTCAACTTATAAGCATAGGTGTGATATCAAGATCAAAGGAAGTCATAGTGCCATTGTACTTGTCCCTCATCAGGCCCATAATCAAGTACAATGCTCCCTTCTGCATGTACCTAACTAGGCACTTATACCAGCTGGAGCAGCCCCAGAGGTCTCTCACTAAAAAAATACAAAGGGTAAGACACATGTCTTATGCAGACTGGCTAAAGGCCCTATCCCTTTAGTCTGTCTGATATTGTTTATTGAGAGGGGGATTATGCTTGACCTACAAGGCATTCTCTGATCTAGCTCTGATGAAAATGTTACATTGTCACAAGAAAAATTATACAAAGGTAACATATTCCATGGACTTGAACCTTATTTGTGCTCTAACAGAACTTGCTGGAGAGACTGATTCATATCCCAAAGACTACCTCACCTATGGAATAAGCTTCCCATCTTCATAAAACAAAGTGCATCCCTCACTCTCCCCAAAAATAATTTGGATAAATGGATGGGGAACCATAAATTCACTCCTGGGGTACTGCCCATGTCCCTTATGGACATAGGCAGTTTGTAAAATGACTCAGGGCTCCAACACCTAAAGACTCACTACACTGACACTACCCCATCCCATATCTGGTGAATTAAGATATAATATTGTCATATCCTGGGTATTACTGGCTAAGCTTGTAAAGGCTCTTGTGCCATTAGCCTATTTATCACCTATGAACCTATGTTATCTAGCTTTATTAGCATATAGAAACACGCCCTAACCCCTACAACCAGTGGGACAGTAATCATCACATTTATTGTAACCAGTGTGACTGAAGGCAACATTATATACCTCATCTAGTCTACTTCAACCGTAGATAAACACAAAATGTTCAATTAGCTTGGCATGAAGCTCAGCAAAAACAGAACTTATACTTTGGCAGAACAGTTAGGTGAATGTCTACACTATAACCTGGAGAAATAGTAAGAATCTATAATCCAGGTGACCAGCAATTAGGACATCAAAAATATGTTGTGATTGATCATGCAAATGCAGATCCTATACTGAAAAGACTACAGGAGGCCTAAGGCTGAGATGTAACTCCAGGCATTTTTGCAGGGCTGTAGACTTCTCAAAAAGGATTGTGGAGATGGATGGAAAAAATGCAGTTCAAAAGGATATGACAGCTAGGGGCCATCATATTTTCCTGATTTACAGTGTCCTGTTAAGCCTGTACACTCTCATATGGTAGTTTGTCATGGGTCTGTACAGGCAGAGAGAGACTATATCCATAGTCTCAGAGGAAAGGTGAGGGGGTCACATTCCCTGTGTCCAGTATATGCTCTGCATCTCTGTACTATGCCTGCTCACCCTCATCATCATCAGAAGCTAAGGATCTTCTAACATCAGGTGGGGTAGTTCAATAATGTTAATACCAGACAATAGTTCACCTGTGAATACACCAAAATAAAGCAGTGTAAGTATGCCCAAGCACCATAACTACACATTCAGGGGGCACCATTATAGCTATTAATTAAAATAACTAAATGTAACCATGCCCATACCTGTGCAGGTGGTTGATGTACCTCAATATGTGGGATAGGTATTATAAACAGTAATTTCACTAACAACTGCAAATTGAAGGCATAGTAAAGGCAAGGTTATATACCTGGGGCACCATCTGTAGAAATCCTCTGGAACCTATTTATCTCCCCCAATATCCAGCACAGCACTATGGAATTCTGAGGAGGGGTTACTACCTTTGAGCAAAGCCAGGGACTCATCCACTTGTCAGATGACCCGTCACCCGTAGCCCTTTGCTGCCATGCCAAGGTCTCCACTTTGTTGTAGGCATTGCACATCATGTCATTGGCTCTGTGCAGGACCATACCATAGTTGTAGCTCTGGCCACCCACTGCATTTGCATTCTGAATAACCTGTCACCAGAGACAGTAATGGAAAGACTTGTTGGTGATTTGCAATGCACTGAGCCATCTACCATGGACATGGAACATCTGTAGTACCATCTCATTCTCAGCTTTAGTAAATGGAGGCTTTCGGCTTGATCTGCCCTTAACACTTGTGTTTATACATATCCCTGTTGATGTGGAAAATATTGAAATTGGTAACCATGGTCCCACACAGGTAGTAATCATTGTAACATTATAAAAATGCTACGAATAGAGACATAAGTCACAGAGTGTCTTAGGGCCTGTGATCAACATAGGTCACTCCACAAAAAAGCAACACAAACATCTTAGCCATTTCCATTTATACTAATCCCTGCACCATCAACAAAAGAACAACAGATGCATGACTGAAAGTTGTTATGTACAAATCCTCCCAAGCAAGATAGTTACAATAGACACACACACACACACACACACACACACACACACACACACACACACACACACACACACACACACACACACATATGTGTACACACGCACACACACACACACACACACACACACACACACACACACACACACACACACACACACACACACACACACACACACACCAAACAGTTCCACTAATTATAGTATACACATTTGATGGTAACCCAACAGTACACTGGCACATGGCAACCTATACCCACAACAATGTGCTGGCTTGCTACTATGGCTAGCAAATGCGGGGGTGAAAAATACCCCCGCAGACAGCTTATAATAATTCAACTACAATGACTGAAAACCTGTAACAGTCCTTTGTATCTTCTACAAGTACACAGCACACATCAGTTGTAACACTGACCCAAGTAGCAAGTTTAACAAGTAACACATACCTTATTCTTACCAGACTCCTGCAGTATAAGAAAAACTCCAGTAATTTTGTCATATACAAAAATGAATATACCCCTACAGCAGAGTGATGATAACAGCTGCTCCACATCATGCTTATATCATGTTAATTCCCCCACTGAGTGCAGTGTGAATGCTGTTTAGTTCTCAACTTATTACGTTTCTGAATTGCAGCAGTTGCACAATGAACAAACCAAGTAAACATTGTGTTCAGTTCTTCACAATGTTGTGCACATGCATGGGCACCTATGTAGAGCTCTGTGGACACATGAGAAGACCAGATATCAAGTGCAGAGAAATTATTAGGTCCATACTTTCCATATGAACCTCATTAGAACAATTGTTACACAATTTAGTATTTAAAGAGCCATGTTCCTAAAAGCTACACATTGAAAGATCCTGCCACACATTACAGTGCTACAAGTAAGTTTTAATTGCTAGCTCTGGGAAATAGTGGTGAATGTAGAAAGGTTTATTGACACATTTGAAATAGTCTGTGAGAGTATGACTTTGAGGTGTTGGTAAGGTGTCAGTACAGTCATCAACATATTGACCATTTATTCAACAAATATGTGAGGTGGGTGTTCCACTGTCTATAGATGGAAGGTTTCCATCAAAGGTCATGATATCCCTAAACACATGAATTTGTAGTCACTATTTAGCATATATTCTCAGTAGGAAATGTAGGTATGCAGGAGTGCCATATTTCACACCTTAAAATGGCATTGAAAGCATAATGCTTCATTACTACAATGTTCTTATTATGTCATTCCTCCTTCTGTTCTACCATCTGCTTCTCTCCCTTTTTCATATTAGTCCTATCCTCCCATTACCAGTTTTTAATGTGACCAAAAATAGATTAACACAACATACATTGGCGTAAATGGCTTATAAACATTTTTTTAAATATCTGTTGCATGATGGTTGGCATTGAGTAGCATCACTGGTAATCATTAAACAGTGGGTAATGATAGTTCTTGTACAATGGCAAAAGCAAAAAAAAGTCTTACACATGCACTAGGTCTTTCATGAGTCCTGCACCAGAGCTTAGCATCATTATGCAACAGTAAACACATCTGAGATTAAAAAAAACATAAAAGTAAAGTAAGGAGATTATGTTAAAATAAAAAATGCTATGGGGATGCTCAAATATTATAATATAGGTTACATGCTTTTTTTCTTTATCTTATTTAAAGAACTTCATTAAAAGTAATACATCTTACATTACATCCATTCATGTAGCCACAGTAAATAATCACATGACTTTTCTCTCCAAATCAGTAACATCCCCACTTAAAAACAAGTCATTAAACTGTCATGTGAGCTAATAAAAAAATCTCTCATATGTTCATACAAAAATGAAATAACAACGCATTAAAAAGCATTTGAAACAATTTAAAAAAAATTATCAATAATAAACTTAATTAAAAATAATTTTAGCTAAAAATGTTTATATCCTACATTGATTGTGGAAACATTTTCTAAACTGTCATCTTAAAAGACAGTTGTTGACAGATTAAAGTTTATGTGCTTTTTCTTTTAATGTATTATTGATAGATACAAAATTGTTTAAACCTGGCGGTTTAGATGTGTTCAGTCTGTTCATTACTATGTTTTATATTGTATGTATAGCTAATGTTTGCTGCAGTATGTATTATTTGCTATTGTATGTATATTCAATTGTTCTTCATGTACTCTGCTGCTCATTTATTGCTCTGTGGAGCTTTTCTTCCCGGGCCTCCACTGAAAAAGGACCTTTGTCCAGTTGGAATTTCCCGGTAAACAAATATAAATAAATAAATAAAATAAATAATAAAATAAATTATTTGCTAATGTAGCTGTCTAGACTCTAACCTGTCTTCCCAACAGCCTTCATTGTCAAACCTAGAAACCCTTTCCAAAATAAAGAATAAAAACTTGGTAAACATATGACAGGTTAAAGAATGTTTGCATAATGAATTTGTTGTATCCTTCCTTCTTATTGCATAAACATGCTCATATGTCCTGGTACAGAGAGATCTGTTGTTTTTTCCCACATAAAATGAGCTGCCAAATAAACTACACCACTCATAATACAAACAAATCTACCTTTGCAGCCAATCACAAATGGATAATTTTCCACTGTCACATTAATACCATCCAAAATATATCTACATTGAGAACAAGAACCCCACTTATTCATGCCCTTGTTTATTATGTTAGCATTCTGGGTCTGTTTGCTACCCCTCTCCAATATCATCATTAAATTAGGACTCCTTTTGTACACAAAATTGTGTGCTGGTCCAAACCTACCCACTAGCCCCATCTCTCTATCACTGAGGACCAATATTTAATCATCACTTTTTTAATCTCTTTGCACTTACAATTGTATGGGAGCACCATGTCTTTAATATGATCTTTTAATACCAAAATTTATATAAGTCTGATCCTCAATTTTTTTGAAATAGGCTTGTATGGATGACCTCTTCCTCCTTATTTCCTGCTCTAACTCATCTAGAATATTGTCAGGGTACCCTCTTTCTTTTGGCATGTCTGTTAATGTTTGTAATTCTTTGAAAACTGTATTGACCTCTGACACCAACTGAGATAACCTGATAATCTGACCCTTAACCAAACTTTTCTTCTGTGCTATCAGATGGCAAATCATAAAATATAAATAATTGTTAGAAAACATTTCCTTTCTGTAAACATTAGACTCATACCTCTTATATTCATAATTTTTACTAATGTGTACATCCATATAGTTTTCCCCTGACACATTGTTCTCACATGTAAATTCAAAAAAATCAACAGTGTTGTTGATATAATTAAAAACTTCAACAAATGTGCTTGAAGTACCCATCCATAAAATAAATATATCATCCAAATATTTCATATACAAAATAATATTGGACCAGTAGGCACTATCAAACCCAAACCTGTTCTCCCAAATCAACATAATAGTATTGTCAATCACTGGAGTCACCAAGGCTCTCATTGCCACTCCTTTTGTCTGCTGAAAAAACTCATCCTCAAAATACATTAAATTATTCTTTAATAGCAATTTAGAGCACTATTCTAATAATATAATATCTGCACGAGTGAATGAGTGCTCAACAATATGAACTTCATGGAGTCATTCCATCCCCATGTCATATGGGATTACCAAAAAGAGATTTTCCCATTACTGGTGACAAAATTCCTTCATCAAAATCAATTCTTATTAATGTTTGATTAAAAAAATCCCATGAATGCTTAAAAATATGAATCTGAGCCATGACAATATCTTTCATCCTGTGATCAACATTTTTTTGCCAGTGGGCTCTCTTAGAGCCTGAGGAGTCTGCAATAGGCCTTAACGATGAATTTAGCTGATCTTTATGTGTCTTGGGTATTCTTCAAATATTTGGAATAATCAGATGGTTCACAATCATGTGCTTAACAAAATCTTAATTTAAGATGTCCTCCATCAACAATTCAGATAGCCATTAATCTATTTTCTGTAATCCATGTTAATTTCATTTCTGCACACTTCTGTAAAATACAGTCCATTATGCAAATAATCCAACATTCATCCAGAGTAATCATGACTAATCCAGAGTAATCATGACTAGTCATCAACACTATGTCTCCTTGTTTATCTGCTTCCTTTATACAGATTACAAAATTTAGATTCCTCCCTAGTGAGGTTGTAAAAAGGCTTATACAATTTTTTTCCTCGAATTCCTGTAACTCATACTCAACAGGTTTTTCATAAACCATCAAACCTGGTAATAAAGGAAGGTTAAAAGTACTAGATTTGTTTAACCCACTGCCCGCATTATTTTCTTGTTGACCATTGAAATGTAATGCTAGATTAGGATGAGAGTAGTTCATCATGGCCTGTCATCCACCCATATGTGACAGCAGCAGCATTACCACCACCACAAGAGGCACCCAGCACATCTGGATCACAGCGTTCAAGAGTTGTCTCCAAACCTCCTGCACCACCTGTGTCAGGGAGCTCTGGCCTGGGCAATGGTGTACTGTTATCCACTGAGATCAGTGACATTGAAGGTGGTGATTTTGTCATGTATTGGGAGTTGACAGAGCTTGTGGTGGAGATTATGGACCGGAGGTTTGATGCCTGCATCAGCCATATTTGAAACATGCTCCAGCTACTCACTTATATGTTTCCCTACCCAGCAGTACCCAGTGGTGACAGTTCCCAAGGTGAAGATTGATTTCCCACTGTGTCAAAGTTAGCAGAGTATACCCCTCTGAATTCTCCCCTCCTATCCCCATTCCTGGTGTTCCCCTTCTTTTTTGTGTCTATAATTAATTGTGTCAGGTACAAAATCAAACCTTTACCATTGTCTGCCCTCTGTTTGATGTGCCCTTCACCAATGTGATTCCTTTTACGCGCTACCCCCCCTCCCCTGAGTCTGTCAGTCATGTTTGTGTCACCTACTGCTGACATTCCTGACTTCCTTCTCCAGCTTCCCCCTCTTAAAAATAATAAAAAAGGGCACCTGATCCAACAGCAAATTACATCCCACACATAACTTGCAACTTCACCTATGTGTGTTTTTTTACACAAATGATTTGTTGCAATTGATGAGCCAACATAGTGTGTCAGTTTGACACAAAATATTTACAATGTCATTATTCAAAAAATAAAATTATACAAATAGTATTAATTTAGAAAAAGTTAAGATATATGATCCCACCTCCATCCTGATAATTCCTGAATTGCTCACCTAGTGTTCTACCTTCTGCTTGCTTTATATTTTCATCTCTGTCCTGTCTTTCAATTTCCAGTCTTTAATCTGATCCCAGAATAGATAAACATGCCACTCACATAGCAATGAATGTATTATAAACAGAAACAGCAATTTCTGTACTAATCAGTTGCATGGCAGTTACCACAGAGCAAACCCACAGGCCATTGGTAAACAGAGGGTAATGCTGGTTCTCATCCTATGGCAAAAAATTAAGAAAATTCTTATGCATGCAGTACAAGTTTACATTAGTGATGCACCTGAGCTGAGTGTTGTGTGCATCTGTAAGTAACTCTGACATAATTAAAATAAAGTAAGGTGAGACTGTTCTCTGTTGCTGCTTTCATGTCTCAATATATGAAACGTGATGGATCCATTCCTATGTATTCTCTGCAGGGTTCTCATCCCTTGAGGGGGTGTTGTTTCACATCTTAATTCACACTCTGCAACTATCTTCCATTCAACAGGTAAACCTTTAATGTTTGCAGACTAATATCAGGATATGGAATAATGAAATCCTTTTGTGTTTTTGCTTGATATAAGTCTGCAAATGTTACTACTGATGACCCAGACTGACAGCCATAGTTGCAACCTAGGATGGTGCAGTGGTATGGAGAATGTGACTAAGAAAGGCATAGGTTACAAATCCATTGAGTTTTATCTTTCACTGTTACCCCTCTGTCCTACTCATTCCCAGTTTCACCACATTTGTAATTTCTTTTTTTAATATTCTCTTCACCCGTGAGCTATCAGACACATGCAGCATATATTCTTCTGTGGCTCAGTGTGATACTGCTTTGATCTGGTGCATATAACATAGTCAAGCATGTTTATCATTCCACTACTTTGTAACTTGCATCACTCTTAGACACACACATATATATATATATATATATATATATATATATATATATATATATATATATATATATATAATTCCCAAACTCAACATTTCAGCTTAAGCAACATACCAGAATCATGAAAAATGGCTTCTAAAGCAAAAACAAATTACTCTTTGTAGGAATGGCATTGTGTGATAGTTAACAGAGAGTAGATTTACTGTTCATTGTTAGGAAATGGTAGCTAACAGTTTACAGTCTATGGCAAAAATGGAAGAAAAAAATCCTTCAGCCATGCTAATGATATGCTGACCATTGCAAGAGTGAGCATACTCCTCAATGCTTGACAAAAGCAATACTGATATAGGCAAAAGCAGGCAGTTATTTTTTTAACTGTAACAGTTTCCATGTCTCAATGTAGTCATGATGTGATATATACATTGTCAATAAGGCATGTGGAGGTTTGTGATCCACCTATTACTGATGTCTGTTTAACATTGCTCATTTTGCAGTCTTAAACACTACTGCAACTCTTTCTTCAAATGTGTGCTTTCTGACAACTACTTCTTTGGCATCATTAGCTAGCCTCACATTAAGAGAATATGATGCAGGAAAGAGTTCAAATCTGCTGAGGTGTAAATGTAACTGTGTAAAAAGCAGCTGGTGACATATAATAATGACTTCATGAACATATGTGATATGATTTGTTCTGCTTATATGTGACAGTTTCATAGGTGAGGGTTTTGATCAAATAAGTGTCATAGCCCCTTTTAACCATGGCCATATTCATTCACAAACACAAACATTGTTGCAATACTTCTTTTAAATATGCATTTTCTGATGACCGTTGTATGAATTTTGTCCTATTATCAGCTAGTACACAGTGTAAGAGAGTGTGTAAGTTAGGCGGGCAGGAGTTCAAATCCACTGAAGTGTATGTTATAGCTATATGAGAAGCAATTGATGTAAAATAATAACTTAATGAAGAGATGTGAACTGACTTATTCTACTTGAATGTAGCAGTTTTATAGATGGAGGGTTTCAATCCCTAAGTGCCAGAGTCCCTTTTAACCATGGTCAAATTCATTCATATATACTGTTGATAATGTCCCTCAAATATGTATTTCCTGATGATTGTAGAATGATTTATTCTATAGCATCAATAACTAGAACATAGCTAAAGAAAATATGAGTTAGATAGGTGTGGGTTCAAATCCACTGGAAAGTATGTTGTAGCAGTGAAACAAGCAATCCGTGCATTGCAGTAAGTAGATACAATGTATAGTGGGTAATAAGGGTAGCATAGTAGGTGTAAGTAATGGCTTTTCATTACTGTACACTCTGTCAATACAGTAACGGGTGGGTTTTAATCTCATTGTGGTTGCACATTGTGCTCTAATACTCAGTTTTGTAGTATTACACAGTCACAATGAAATAGTGACCCATGTTAAAGTCACTAATTTCCCAGTGACATTATCACAACACTTACTTGGGTTAAAATGGCTGTAATACCTGCAGACAGCATCTATCTGCAGAGTAGTGTGTACAACATTTGGCAGATAGCACCATGACTTTCCTTTAGTAGGCAAAGAGGAATGATGCATCACATCATATATCACACACTTAGGTAAAACTTCAAATGTGCTAAACACTCAGCTTCTGTTGTGTAACTGCAGTGACTGCAAATATGCAACACCAGGCAATAGTGGGATACAGTGACAGTAATCATTGCATTGTCACAACTGCCAGTGTCTGTGTTGTCTTAACCTGATTTGTACATTGCCAGTACATTAAGGGAGGATTGTGAGTCCATGACTGTTACATGTTGTAAACAAGATTCACACTATATTGTGTTCCACAGTGTTCGTGCTTCATTCATATCTTTGCACTGATGGACACAGTAGATTGTAGATTTCAGTCCTCACTCCTGTTTTGTATTATGTTATTTTCCACTGTTCATTTTACACTCCGACACCATACTAAAATTTATATTTACATGGAGTGACTTGATAATGACTATATATATATATATATATATATATATATATATATATATATATATATATATATATATATATATATATATATATATATATATATATATACACACACACACACACACACACACACACACACACACACACACACACACACACAACATCACTGTGAAGAGTTAGGGGTTTGGGCAGAGCTATGTGCATTTTGTCTGTCCTCCTATCAAGTATACCATTCCCATGAAATGTATTTTTCCAATCATCATTGCTACCACTACTTCTGTGACATGCCCTGCTAATACAGTGGTCTAGAGTATATAAATGACATATGAAGGGATTCAGTTTCATTCTTTAGTGTTTCCCTTTTAGTGCTGTTCCCTGAACTTAAACCATCCTGTAATGAGTGTGTACATTATGTGAGAACATTGGCATTGTCTAACGTAATTATATTTTTGGATTCTTCTGCTACTGTTAAGATGGGCAGTTGGGGGATATGAGCTCCTAATGATTATAATGACTAATTTTATTTAGCTGGGTACTTATGTGTGGATGTATATTTATTTATTTTTATTTATTTGACATTTTTTCACATTGAACTGATCGAAGGAAAGACACTGAGGAAACTCGGAGCTATAATATATAACATTAAGTATCCTGTTTTTTGTTTATTTTGTTCTTTATTTCTTTGTTATTTATAGCACTTTGTGTACTGTGTATTTTTCTAGCTACTTTCACTCTGTGTGAGGTATTAACTGGAAATTCTCCACTTTTATTAAGCATATGTTGAGTTGTTTGTTTCTGATAACTTGTTGCAGTTAAACTCTTTTTTCTAGAGGCTCCTTTAGCTGTTTAAAACTTTCATTTAAAGGCTCACTGCTGCTTTTCAGCTGTGAGAAACATTTCTGCAGTTTGTTCTAAGTAGTGGGGATATTTGCAGCATTTTCATATTCAGGCTTGTATTTGGGCCTAGTGTTTGTGGAGGCTGTGTGTCTGAGCACATATTCAGGGACATCTTGGTTTAGCCAAAGCAATCAGGCATTTCAGTGAGAGAGAATTGTTTGAGGTCATTGGCTGACTAATGTCACTTGGACTACAGCTTAGACTAAGCACCTCATTGGTTCTTTTGAGATTTCTTTCTTAAAAGCTGTCTCAGGTTTCAACTTTCTGTTACCTAAGAAGTTCAGTTGTGAGTGTTCTGCCATTTCACAATGAACTGATCGAAGGAAAGACACTGAGGAAACTCGGAGCTATAATATATAACATTAAGTATCCTGTTTCTTGTTTATTTTGTTCTTTATTTCTTTGTTATTTATAGCACTTTGTGTTGCAGGACTGTAGCTGTTGTGTAGCACAGTAGTACTACTTCACTGTCTTTTAAAAATAAAAAAAATAAATAAATAACCTTTTTTTTTTTTAAATTCGCATCCGTGACTGCGTACACCAGTTTAACTTCGGGCCTCGGGCCGGTTTTCAACAGTTTTTTTTTTTTGATTTTGATTGCAGTGAAGATAGCATTGTGATGCCCAGAAGTCTATGCAGTTCCAAACCGCATAGACTTGGAATGACATGCTTGCTGGGATGCATGCTGATTCTGGGAAAGAGTGAGAATCTGTCAGTTGGAGTGATCAGTGGACTGTGGTGGAGGATTTATTTAGTGCAGCTTTTTAATCGGGTCTAGTGTGGTGAAGGTTCCATTTATTTGTGTGTGTGTGTGTGTGTGTGTGTGTGTGTGTGTGTGTGTGTGTGTGTGTGTGTGTGCGTGTGTTATGAGATTATGAAAAGATTATGATTTTCAATTGACCCACATATGCTACTACTTCTTCATCATGAAAGACCATTACTTAGAAATCCCTCTGTAGTGCTTCTTATATTACTCCCAAATTAAGTAGTATGTTCAATAAAAATTGATTGCAATGGTAGTGAAAATATTCAAAAGCTAAGAATGCTTCAAAGCTATAATGAAATAAAAATGCATCCTAGGCTCATATACAATATTTTGGTCAGACATCATGGAGATTTGTTTTGGCTCTGCTACTTGGGGATACACCAATGGTATTACTTGAGGAAAGTAATTAGAAAATGATGCTGTGTGATTAAGATTATCTTACATACAATTACTAGCCATGTGTGTGTGTGTGTATGTGTGTGTTTTGTGTGTGTGAGCTAGCATTTTGAAAATCTAAGGACTGATAGTGTTGATTTTAAGCTTATTTGCTAATGAGGGCATTAATTGGTGCACTTTGAGGACAGATGAAATCAAAGTGGACGTTTTACCAGTTATAGGTAAGCAATTACCATTTTTTTATGTCTGACAGTGATGCAAGGCTTGTGAGAGTGATAAATGAACACTTTTTCATACACAGTGAGAAGATAATGAAATGAGAGAGGTAATGCATATTACAGCTTAGAGACTGTCATATTTGTCTTTACTGTGGGTGTCTAAGAATAAAAAGTAAGTAATAGATTGATTGTATTGTGTAGTTATGAGTATGTCTTTAAAAGCCTGGAAATGCTAGTGTCATTATTATAAGATTGTGATCCACCACCTTTCCTCAAACTGATTCTCAGTTTTAGGAGGGAGAACATCTGATGATTTAAGAATCCACTGCTATGTCTTACTCTAACAGCTATGTTTCTGGTTTGCATCCTTAGAATTTTCCATGCAAAAGGCTGGCACTCCAACATTTCTGTTTTTGCTTTTATTTTGGTACTTAGGTTAACTTTGAGACTGCAGTTATTTTTCACTTCCACCCTTGTTGTGATTTTTAGTTGTTTCTACTGAGGTCCCTAGTGTTCATGATGTTTTGAACCAAATGTCTGTAGAAGAGCACTCAGACATCTTTGGCAGCAGAAGCTGATTTTCTTTCCTTCTTGTGGAGGCCTAAATTTAATGTGAAAAGCCAGTGGAACAATACAGTGCAACATATTATAAATTATATTCTGTGTGATATACAGAAAATATTTCTATATAGGAGGAGGAGCAAGTCAAATAGTTTAACTAGACTACATATCTGAATGAATATTCATTCACCAAAACAAAAACAATGCATGATACTTTATCTGTTCCATGGTTTAAACTGTATAGTAAATTCTGTAGCAAGACAATAGTTTTATTTGTGGAGTGGATCCTCACCTATGTTAGCTTTATTAATGTTTAAAAGTATACAAGCTGATTAGTTCCATCATCTGTTCTAGAATTAATTTCTGGGAATCTGCTACCGAGTGTGTGTCTGTGTGTACACATTTTCGCATCACATTTTTGGTCCGTTTTTCATAAAATTGTGGTTTTCTGGCAAATTACTGGCAAATCATTAAAGACTGAAGTTAGAAAATAATGACAGATATTTGAGTTTCAGATTTCATACCCTTCAGAAAATTCATACTAATGCAAGACCTACTAATTTGTTAACTTTTTAAGTTTGTAAGAGCAATATTTAAAAATTGTCCTTATTTTTGGGCCTTTGTGACTTGTCCCACTTTTATTTTTGGCTTTGTCCAGATTTCTTGCTTTGAGTTTGAGAATATGACAAATGTGTCAGGGCCATCACCATCAGCCAGAAACATTTCAAATTGTGTCATACTTGTACCTCCCCATGTAGTGACTCTGGATGTGTCCAAGTAAGGCAAGGAGCAGTTATGCAGTGTAAGTGTGCAGACTAAGTATCCCCCCATCCAAGGTAGATACAAGTACAGTGGCTTTTCATCTGTCCTTAATTTTGCAGAATGTTCTGGTTTTCTGTCATATTTTAATACTGTTGATTTATGCTTATTATTATTCAGAAAATGCATGTTGTTGCAATGCCTGTTGCTCTGTGTTTAAGTAGCAATGCTTTAATAACCATCAGATAAGCTTGTCCGAGATTGTAAGATGCTTACTAAGCATACTGTTAAAGAATTACCAACATTGAAAGCCTTTTTGTTGTTGCCATGCAGAGAATATTTACATAACTAGATAATGTATAAGGCATATGACAGTTTTTGTAATAAAGGACAGGATTACAATATTATCAGAAGCTCATTACATTTGTTCGAGACTTGCAGTCATCTTTGCAGGCTTTACCCATAAAGTAAACAGAATGCCAATCTATCATGTGTGGTCCATAACCTGTGCAGTAATTCTTTAAGCAATTTGTATTGAGCTTATTTCTTGTTTGCTATTCATTTTTTACTTCAATCATGTTTTCTCCATGAAACAAGCAGATAGTTGTTGTCAGGCAGCAGGTCTTTTTTGGATAAGAAACATTTTTACAAGTGGGAGTATCACAGATATTGCTACTTTCAGCATGTTATTTGGTACCTTTATAAAGCTGAATATACATTATAATTAGAACTGCAGTGCAAGGAGAAGTGGTTTGAGTTGAGTGCTGCTTGTTTTTTTATACTTGATTTTTGACTGGGATTCCAGTAATGTATATAAAAAGTAATTTATTTTTTTCATGCCTCACAACCTTTTTGTTTCCCTCTAGATATTAAGTAAGCTGTCATGTAGCCAATGCACTGAAATATTTATTTCTTCTACAGATCATTTTGTCTTGATTAGACTGTCATAATGATGGTTTGGCACCCATGACAGTGTATTTAATTAAAGTCCCAGTTTTTGTGCTTTTTGAAAATAGTTTTGCCACTTTCTCCATTGGCCCATTCAGCTGTCTCCTGCAGCCCCCCTTTGAACTGAAGTCACCAGCCACCACTGACTGTGCATTTTTCTAGCTAGTTTCACTGTGTGTGAGGTATTAACTGGAAATTGTCCACTTTTATTAAGCATCTGTTGGGTTGTTTGTTTCTGATAACTTGTTGCAGTTAAACACTTTTTCTAGAGGCTCCTTTAGCTGTTTAAAACTTTCATTTAAAGGCTCACTGCTGCTTTTCAGCTGTGAGAAACATTTCTGCAGTTTGTTTCCCACCCTCACTCCCTGTTGGTGTAGTGTTTTTATAGTTGGTGGCTTTGCAGTTGCCCGCCCCTAGTGTAAATTTGATCTGGGACCCTCCTCCCAGTCTAGTGTCATTATCTCATTCTACCCAGTACAGGGAGAACATTTGAGAAGGCCAATCAGCTTAGTTTCTGCTACTCCTTTCTCTCTTTCCTTTCTCTATTTCCACTTAAAAAAATGTTATCTGCTTTTACTGTATTTTTGTTTCTTCCTACTTTATTTTGCTTTTCTGTCATCTTAAAAGTACTCAATTGTATTTATTACTGCTTGGTGTAACTCATTCTAAGCCTTTTAGTTTAAGCACTTGGGCTTCAGACCAGTTGTTTTACATTAAGAAGGTTTGTGGTCTGCACTGTAGTGGCAGAACAGGTAGCTTACATCCTTCTAAGTTGGGAACTGCTGATTGAGGGCTCAGTGTCTGTTATTCTAAAAGTGTATTAATTCTGGTTTAAGCACTTGGGCTTCAGGCCAGTTATTTTACATTAAGAGGGTTCATGGTCTGCACTCTTGTAGGAGGAAAGGCTGGACTCTGCCCTTCTGAGCTTGGAATTTCTGGTTAAAGGCTTGTAGTGCCTGCATATTTGAACTGCTTCTTACTGAAATTGGTACATCTTGTTTGCTGTAGCATAGACTAGATCCAGGCCTGCTGAATCTAGCTTTGTTTGTATAACTTGAGCACTAATCCAGGCATTCTTTAAAGTATTCAATTGTATTTATTACTGCTTGGTAGTAACTTGATTAAAGTGTAGCTATCATTCTAAGTCTTTTGGATTAAGCACTTGGGCTTCAGACCAGTTGTTTTACATTAGGAAGGTTTGTGGCCTGCAATGTGGTGGCAGGACAGGTAGCTTACATCCTTCTAAGTTGGGAACTGCTGATTGAGGGCTCAGTGACTGTTATTCTAAAAGTGTATTAGTTCTGGTTTAAGCACTTGGGCTTCAGGTCAGTTATTTTACATTAAGAATGTTTGTGGTCTGCACTCTTGTGGGAGGAGAGGCTGGACTCTGCCCTTCTGAGCTGGGAATTTCTGGTTAAAGGCTTATAGTGCCTGCATATTTGAACTGTTTCTTACTGAAATTGGTACACCTTGTTTGCTGCACCATAGTCTAGATCCAGGCCTGCTGAATCTAGCTTTGTTTGTATGCTTGCTGTTTGTTTGCTTGTTATTTCCCTGAAATGCTAATTCCACCTAAAACGTGGCTTTTCAGCTTCTGTGGATCCCTAGTGATATCTGCAATGCTTACTGTACTTATTTCCTTGTTTCACTTGAAAGAAAGTTACTGTTTGTCGTTTTTGCATTTAAGTTACCTGTAACACATTGCATTTAAGTTACCTGGCACTTGCTCACTAAGTCAGCACTAAAAAATTAAAAGCACTACACCCTCACAAACTCCCCTTGAGTACCTTGTTCCCCATTGGCCCTTTTTTCAATTATAAAGGAATTCCCAATACTATTCTAGCATATCCAAAGGTCAGTTGTAAATCTCCTCTCCAGTCCAGATGGTGAATCTGGGAATCTTGAGGCAATGTTACAACTGCCTCATGTACACAGACAACCCTCTCCTCCTCCCAACAAATTCCAACACATGTGAAATATGTAACCATATAGCCAAACTGGAGACTAAGCTCTCTCTACACAGTACTGGCATAACCAGTCAGGAGGAGAAGGAAACCACACTCACTACAATTCTAGTCTCACATAGACCTACCACGGCAGCAAACCAAACACATAAACACACAAAAACATACTCGGAGGCTCTAAATAAAAATCTGCCTAAGCAGCAGAGACCTCCAAAGCAGACACCCAAGCAACCGCTACCCCAAAACAAAACACGTGCAACACATAGCTCACAAAGCCAGTGTGCTGAACAGTCACAGCCCTTAAGGCTAAACAACACACCTGATACACTTGTAATAGGTGACTCTATCATCAGGCACACTGACGTCCCGCTCACCAGGCTGAACAAGGAGAAGGTCATGGTGAGCTGCCTGTCGGGCGCTAGGATCCGCCACATAACACAAGCACTCAGGTCACTCCAAGGCAAGTACAAATATGACTCAGTCATTGTCCATGCTGGTGTGAATGACCTGAGAGGTACCTCCCTGGACTACATGAAAAGATACATAGAGGAGCTCTCTGAGCATGTAGCCCAGGCAGGTATGAACTTGACCTTGAGTGGCATCTTACCCTCACCAAGAATAATTCCACAATATGAAGACAAGATGATCAATTTCAACAATTGGCTTAAGTATTGGTGTCATTCAAAGGGGATCCAATGCCTGTCAGCCTGGGATGACATGCTCGACAAGCCACAATGCTTCACTAGGGACGGCTTGCATCTGTCACCCCTGGGCTTTCGGATATTGGCAAAGGCTCTTGCTACCCCCATAGTGCCTTTTTTAGGCAAGGCTCAAAAGACAAACCCACCTCCATAGGTATCACAAGGGATAAGAAACTAAGAGTAATGCTACTCAACACCAGAAGTCTAAACCTCAGGATGCACGCACTCAAAACTCTCCTTAGCATGGAGAACATCGATATCTGTGCAGTAACAGAAACCTGGTTCAAGGCTCCCAAGAGCACCCCAGCACTACCAGGTTACACCTCATACCATGCTTTTCTGCCCCAAAACTTGGACCGAACCACAAAAGGAGGGGGAGTATCAATATTCGTCAAAGATACCCACACCTCCAGGTTAGTGGCACTGCACAAAGCATTGGAGACCATCCATGTGCAACTAACAGTGGGTAAAACTGCCTTCCAGTTTATAGCCTGCTACAGACCACCCTCTCAAATCCAGGAACCCCACTCGGCCTTCCTGAGAACACTGGAAAATATGAAGGTCTCTCCAAACACCATTATATTGGGTGACTTCAACTACCCAAACATAGACTGGGAGCATTACTCTAGCTCCAACACCCTAGCCCAAAGTTTCCTAGAATTTATAAACTCAAATGCTATGGAACAACTTGTTACCACTCCCACAAGAGGGGAAAACATACTGGACCTGATCATCACCAACATGGGGACTCTATGTTCCAGACCAGAAGTGTATCCCTCACTGGTAAGATCAGACCATAAACTAATCTCACTGGATAGTCACATCCCGACCCCACCCCCCTGCCCAGAAAACCACAGTAAAAAACTTCTCTAAAGCAAATTTCCCACTCCTCAAAACCAAGGTGGAATCCTTCAAAGCCCCCGGGCCTATGGAAAATATGGCCCAGACCGCAGAATCCTTTATAAACGCATTCTATGAACACCTTCAGGAATGCATGGATCATGCAATCCCAAATAAAACCAAGACCCAATCCTCCAAAGGCAGACGTCCTGTCTGGTGGACCCCAGCCATAAACAAACTATACAATGGAAGGAGGAAGCTACTACATGATAGAGCAAAATCCCAAAAAGGAAGGCATCTCTGATCAGTATTAGCAAAAACTATGGGCACTCATAAAATCGTCTAAGGCCAGCTTCGAGAGAAAAATTGCACAGGACACTAAGGATAATCACAAGGCTTTCTTTAGTTATGTTAGGAACCTGGGTGGGAATTCCCAGATATGCTCAGAATTAGTCCAAAATGACAAAAAATACACCGAACCCACAGACATTGCCAACATCCTAACTGACGGGTTCAGCGCAAACTTCTCCCCCCCTTCCCCACCAAAAGGTCAAATATCTATCCCAGCAGAGTGCTGCCCCCTGACATCTCAGATGCTCAGGTAAGAGCTGTCCTCTCCAAAGCAAAAAACACAGCATCAATGGGACCAGACGGTGTCCCAGGCTGCATCCTACATGAACTCCAAGAAGAGCTAAACCCAAACATAAAACTACTATTCAATCTCAGCCTTACTACAGGATATGTACCCAAAGAGTGGTGTACAGCAACAGTTGTCCCTCTCCACAAAGGTGGTGCCTCAACAGATCCTGGAAACTATCGCCCCATAAGCCTGACTAGCTTGGTCTGCAAAGCTATGGAAAGGATCATCTTGGACCTTATAAATAAAGATATTGGGGACCTACAGACACTGGATCCTACTCAGTTTGGCTTTGTTAAGGGCAGATCCTGCCTCTTAAACCTGGTCAATTACTTTTAATCAGTCACCAAGGCCATTGACGAGGGGAAAGTGGTCCACACAGCCTACCTGGACCTCGCAAAAGCCTTCGATACAATACCCCACTCGGGCATTATAGATAAGCTCACCAGCTTAAATATAAACCCCTATGTCACTAGATGGGTTGCAAACTGGCTCAAGGACAGAACCCACATGGTTAGAATTGCTGGAGCCATGTCAGACTCCAAACCAGTTACAAGTGGCATCCCAGAAGGCTCAGTCCTGGGACCTCTCTTGTTCGGTATATATTTCTCAGAGGTACAGGCCAACATGGAAGGACTATGGCTGACCAAATTCGCAGATGACTGCAAACTGGTCGCCATAATCGACTCTCCAGCCGACACAAGCGTCCTCCAAAAGGGCCTCATAGAAACAGACAACTGGTGCCAGAGCCATGGCCTCAAGTTAAACACCAAAAAGTGTATAGTCATCCCCTTTGGCAAAAACAAAGTGCCCACAAATTACCACATAGGTGGTAATCCATTAAGTACAGAAGAAGTAATTAGAGACCTGGGGACCCAAGTTGATAGCAATCTCTCAGTTGACAACCACGTGGCCAAAGTGGTTAGAAAAACATTTTATATAGCCCACCTAATCATGAAGGGATTCACATCTAGATCAGGGGAGGTCATCGTGCCTCTTTACTCATCCCTCATCAGGCCCATAATTTAGTACAATGTCCCTTTTGGGATGTACCTTACCAGACACCTGCAGCAACTGGAAAGACCCCAAAAGTACCTCACCAAGAGGATCAAAGGGCTCAAACAGATGCCATATGCTGCCCGGTTAAAGAAACTCCAGCTCTACTCAGTGGCATACCGCCTGCTCAGAGGTGATCTGTGCCTGATGTATAAACCCATGTCCACCCCGAATTAATGGACATGCTGCACCTCAGAAAATCCAAATCCCATTGAGCTACGTGCTCGAGAGACTTGAACCTCAGCACTGAAATAAATAGGACATACTGGAGGGACAGATTCATAACCCAGAGGCTCCCTTCACTCTGGAATAAAATCCCAGTCCAGGTTAGGCAGAGTCCCTCACTGACTCTCTTCAAGAGGAATCTTGATGAGTGGATGGGAGATCGTAGGTTTACCCCGGGTATCACTTCTGTGTCACTGTTAGACAGAGACACAGTAGACTAACCTCGAAAAAGGGCATAGCAAAATTAATTTAGAATGGGTGGCGAAAGCCAAACACACTCTGGCTAGGCTTATAAATGCCCTAGGGCAGATAGCCTAGTATGAACCTATGAACCTATTTGTTAATCAGGAAAGTCCAACTGGGTCAGGAACCTATTTTCAGCGTCAGCCCAAGGTGAAAAGCTCCACAACAGTAAGCAACACATTTTACAAAGTATTGAACTAACAATTATCGTAAAAAAATTGCAGAGACATACATGACAGACAGCTGGTACATGTTTGCCTGTGGATTAACCTAGCAAAAATCTAGTAGCTAATTTACAGAGAGTATAAATTAATCTGGGATTAGATTTATACTAATATTAATAGTCGTGTAGTAGTAATATCTATATATATTTATGTATATATATATATATATATATATATATATATATATATATATATATATATATATATATATATATATATATATATATATATATATGTACTGTTTCCCATTGAATAATCGAATAGAAAAGGAGATATAAAGGTATATATATATATATATCAGGTTAATAGGAGATATAACAAGAGCAAAATTGGGCTTAGGTCAAACATTCACTGTTAAATGGAGGAAGACAGTCTTATTTAGCAGAATGTAAAAATTTGTTAGAAGGAATGTGGACCCTAAGAGGGGTTATACTGAAGCAGAGGAGGTGAAAAGAAGAGTGAGGTGGAATTGTGGGTGGAGTGAAGAGATACTGAATAAGTAGGAGGGGAGTAGAACAGAAAGGGAGTGGTAGGAAGGTAATTAATGTAGTGAGGTAGAAGAGAAGGGATAAAGTATGTGGGCGAGAAGTGGAGAAAGGGAAATATAGAGGTGGGGAAGTGAGGGGGTAGCTAAGTAGATTTGGAACACGGACATATTCCTTTCTTTTTAATATGTTGTATGGTTTTAATATGCTGTAGGGTTATATCACTGTGATGCTTCAGTGCCACTCCTTGCTAATGCAGTTATGTAAAACATTGTAGTGTGGGAGTTCTGGGATTGGTTCCCTTAAGGACCATCACTTGTCCTTTTTTCTGGGCGATCAACCTGCACATGCGTTTTATGACTTCTTGCACTCTGTCTGCAGTGTCTCACCTTGCATTACAACATGTATAATAGCATGTGGACTGAATTGCTGAACTGACCCACCTTGGGACAATATACTTTTACTTTTAATGACCTTCACTATAAAGTATGAGCCCACAACTAACACTCCCTATTGGTGTTAGGATAAGTATTATTATATTATTATATATTTTTATTGCACATCTCCTGTGTATGCTTCACTGTCTTGAAACAGACATATTGCCTGTCTTTCCATGCAATGTTTTAAGTAACTCACTTTGCTCTTTAATATTCACCCTTTCCATGACTGCATGTACATATACTCCATGGAATTTGCAGATTGCTTCTAAAATAATCTGCTTTTCTAAAGAAGAGATTATCAACCCTTGTATAAGGCTTACCGTTTCTCTTTCGCGATATGAGTCATGATCTTGAACCATAAAGTATCAGTGTTTAGACAGAGCCTGCGACCACTTTTCAGTGTAATCCTGTAGAGACAGAAAGGAAGAAGAGCAGCTATTAAGCATCATGTTTGACAGCAGGCACACACAGAGGAAATGTAAGGCAAGTAAGTCCTGCAACCATTTACACCTTGCCATTATATACCTTTAGACCATCTCTCCTTTTTCACGGAGGGCTAGATCAGTCAGTCTTGGGGTGAATTACCTATGTAATCATACAGCTCCAGTTTAAAGAAAAATAATGTATTACACTGCTTAATTTGCATCAGGAGTCTGTTCAAGAAGTGGGAAGGTGCCATGTAATGAACCTGTCTCTCCACTACGTTTTATTTACCTGCTGATAAAGATTTAATTTAGATCCCTGGTCCTGGTATTTGTTGTACTGTTTGATTTGTGAAGATACAAGAGATCCAGAACTACTGAGTTGCTAATGGCATGGAAAGCAAGACATAAATCTCCCCTGTGGAGTATATAATGTACTGAATAAAGACGGTGTGCTTCCAGTCTTTTCTGGTAGTTTAGGGTTTTTAGCCAGTGATAATCTTAGTTAGGAATTTCTGAGGTTCTTCTAGTTATTTGATAAATCTAGTGAGGTACATTCTAAACAGGGTAAGGTTCATCCCAATGTGGGGATAAATATACATATATCTCAAAATGCAAAGCATTATGGGACACATAAGCAGAATCATTTTAAATATTTCAAATTGAGTATAAAGCAAATTCACATAGTGCCCTTTTATTCTTATTAGAAATATGCAACTGACAGTTGGCAAGACACCCATCCAAGTTATAGCCAGCTATGGACCCGCCTCCATGACTCAGGACACCTACTCCTCTTACCCGGATCTACTTGACTCCATCAAGGTACCCCTAACACCCTGATCCTTGGTGACTTTACTATCCCACCAGAGACTAGGTAAACTACTCCTGCACTAATGCACTCACTCAACGATTCCTTGATTTCATCCATTCTAACGCTCCAGACCAACTTGTCTCATTCTCCACAGGGGGAGATAACATTCTGAAGTTGGTTCTCACCAACTTGGGTGACCGCACTCCCATAGTATGTTCTTCCCTGGTGACACGTTCAAAGTTTCTATCCTACCCAACACCCTCCAGCCGTAATCAAGCAAAAAAGCTTCTCAAAAGCTAACTACAACTTCCTAAGGGAGGGTATCTGTAAATTCACACCGCCACCCCCCTCAGAGGATGCAGACAACTATGCTGTACAGTACGCCAATGCAGTATACAAGCACCTTTACAACTGCATTGACTCAGCCATACCCAACAGAACTAAAACCTGCTCATCAAGGAAACCCAAACCTGTTTAGTGGACATCCTCTATCAACAGGCTTTACAATAAAAGGAAGAAACTGTTGTCCAAGGGTAAAAAGGAACAAATTCCAAACTGGAAAAACTCCCTCTTTAACCTCAACAAGCAAATTAGATCACTAGTGAAAACCTCCAAAGCCAATTATGAAATGAAACTAGCCTCCGAACAAAGGGAAACCAAAAAGCCTTCTTCAGTTATATCAGGAACTTCCATGGCAAAGCCCAGGTTTGTTCCGAATTAGTTCTTAATGGTACTACTTACACTGATCCTGTTGACTTAGCCAACCTTTTAGCAGATAGGTTCAGTGCAAACTTCACCCCCCTGTCCCCCAAAGGCTTTTTCGACATCCCAAATACTTGTTCTGCACCTCACATCTCCATAGATGAAGTGTTAAAGGCCCTATCCAAAGCAAAGAACACAGCTTCCATGGGACCTGATAGTATTCCAGGCTGTATTCTGCACCATCTCCAGCAAGAACTGGCTTCGCCATTGAGCACCCTATTCAACCACAGCCTAAGTACAGGCTTCATTCTAGCAGAGTGGAGCACTGCCACTGTCATCCCCTTGCACAAAGGTGGTGCCACTACTGACCCTGGAAACTATCGCCCCATTAGCTTGACAAGCCTGATCTGTAAGGCCATGGAGTATATTATTATGGACCTCATAAACAAGGACATAGGCCATCTCCAAGCACATGACCCTACCCAGTTCGGATTCATCAAGGGCAGATCTTGCCTGTTGAACCTAGTTGACTTCTTTGAGACTATCACCAAGACCCTGGATGAGGGGAAAGTCAGTACATACAGCTTACCTTGACTTGGCCAAGGCCCTTGACACAATCCCCCACTAGGTCATCATTGAAAAGCTAACACAACTTGGGGTAAATCCCTATCTCATCAAGTGGGAAGCCAACTAAACTGGCTCACCAACAGGACCCTCAAGGCCAGAAAAAGGCACTTCATCTCTGATAGCAGACTTGTCACTAGTGCAGTTCCCCAGAGATGTGTCCTCGGACCCCTACTGTTTGGCATCTACTTCTAAGAGGTCCAGGGAAAGACAAAAGGCCTGTGGCTGACCAAGTTTGCAGATGACTGTAAGTTGGGTGATGTCATTGACTTCCCAAATGATGTTAACATACTGCAAGAAGGTCTCACAGCAACTAATGACTGGTGCCAAGGTCATGGCCTCACGCTAAATGCAAAAAAAATATCATCATACCATTTGGCAGAAACATGGCCACTACTGAATACCACATCAACGGCAACCCCCTAAACACACAACCTGTGGTGAGAGACCTGGGTATTCAGGTTAATAACAATCTCACATTCTACCATCATGTAGCAGCAGTGGTCAGAAAAGCCTTTTACTTGGTTCATCTCTTAAGTAAAGGGATTGCATTCAGAAAAAAAGAGGTTATAACTGCTCTATGCTCCTCCCTAATTAGACCAATAATTGAATATAACATCCTGTTGGGTATGTTACGTACCTCTCCAAACATCTGCACCAACTAGAAAGGCCACAGATATACCTCACAAAGAGAATCCATGGCCTCCAACACCTGTCTTACGTGGACAGGCTCAAATCACTATCACTCTACTCGGTATCTGTGCATCGCATACAAGGCAATCTTGGACCCTGCTCTACTAGAGATGCTCCATAGCCATGAGTCTAACTCCTCATGCATTACCCATTTGAAAGGCACAAATCTAAAATGCAACATCAACAAAACCTGCAGGAAAGACTGGATGTTCTTCGTCTTCCATTGCTGCAGTCCTGACTATTGGGTATAGTCCGCGTCCAGTCGGCCCGAATACCAGAGTAGGCTGACGCCGGTCAGGGCGCATTAGACTGACGCCAGTACGCCAGGGTACTAATGCGCAGGACCGACGCCATATCCTCAGTCTTTTTTTGCCGCATGGTCCGATGCAGAAGCAGTTTTGCGAGTGCAGGTTGGCGTTCTGAAATATTTCCGAAACCGGAGTTTCAGACCGAAACAGAGTTGGCTAAGTACCCGCTAGAACATTTTAGTTTTTCTTGCCTCAGTATTTTACCGGATGTCAGAAAGTGAATAACTGTATTTCTTGTGGGAAACAGATACCTCATAGGGATTATCATACCTTGTGTATACCTTGTTTAGGGCCTGAGCACGACGTTGTTGGTTGCCGCTCTTGTGCTAGGTTTAACAAACGCACTATTAAGAGGAGGTTAGACTGTGCCAGGTTAGTGTTTGGGAAGCGTTGCAATTATAAAATGCCGCCGGATGCTCCCACGCCTCCAAGAAGCGCAAGGATAAAACAGTGAAGCCTAGGGTTGAGGAACCGCAGTCCCGACGCCGGTTCTTTAGAAGGCTCAGTGGAGCCGGAGGTTTTGCCAGGAGTTTCCATGGAGTCCCAGGCAGAAACTATACTCTTACAGGATGTGCCTTCTCAGGAGGTAGGCCAGGCTGAGGGGGCTTCTCAGGTGACTGTTCTTCCCTCTCTTCCCAAGGTAGTTAGGGCCTCTCCTTCTGTTGCCAAAACTTCTTTGAGAGGTAGGCCTACTTCAGCTTCAGTGGGGCTTCTCCTAGCATTTCGGTTCTGTACCTAAGAAACATATGCTTAAAATGGCAGAAGATTTGATTACTATGATTAGGGGTTCTATGCCCCCGCCTGATAAGAGGCCTAGGGTGGAACCGAAGTTTGATAGTTTTGAACAGTGTTCAGAGGCTTCAGAATCTTCTGTGGAAGATTTGCAGGAGTATCCTACTTATTCTGATTCTGATGTGGATGATTCCACTCCTACAGCGCCTCCACCTGAGGATTTCTCATTTTCAGAGACTTTGCATTCCATGAGGGAGCACTTTAAATGGGAAGGCCAGGATTACTCTGACTCCAGGAAAAGGCTTAGGGAGTTCTTGTTTTAACCCCCGCATTGGCCTTAGCTATTCCTCCTGTGTTGAATGTGGTGGAAGATGTTTTTGCAGAGGCTTCCCTGAACCCTGACTCTTTGCCTCCTGCTCCTGTTAAGCCTGATAGGTATTATAGGGTGCCCGGCTCATAAATATTTGTTTAAGAGTCCTAGGGCAGACCCAGAAACTATTTCTCAAGGGCCTAAAGGTGTAAAGGCTTCTGTGGTTAAAAATCCTGTTCCCACTGATAAAGAGGCAAGGGCTTTGGATAGGTGGGGAAAGAAAGTGTATACTTCTTCCACTCTAGCCATGAGAGCTTTGAATTGTCAGTTTCACATGCTAAAATATCAGAATTATCTCCTTTCACAATTGAAATCTAAGGTGGATGCTTTGGCGGAAGGTATTGAGTGTAAAGAGTTGCTGGATTTGGTTCATGTGTCTGAACAAGTGGGTAAGCATTCTTTGCAATGTGGTTTTGATGCTGTACAGGCCTCCTCGAGGGTGGCTGCTACCAGTTCTGTTCTTCGCAGGCATGCCTGGTTGAAGGATCAGAATTTAGCTGAGCATGTTAAGACAAGGATTTTGGATGCTCCTTTACAGTCTGATGTGTTGTTTGGTTCGCCTGTGGAAGCAGTTTTAAAGAAAATGGAGGACAAAGCTAAGTCTATGCAAACTGTTAAAGATTTTTGCAGGTGCAGCCACCAAGTTTAGTAGAAATTGGCCTGCTAAGGGGTGGACATATCCTGCTTATGATTCTCAGTCTAGGGGTAGGTCTAGACGTGGTAGGGGCAGGGCTCAAGGTTCTTTAGGCCTAGAACAGGAGTTCACCTGCTCAGACTTCTGGTGAGGGCAGGGGTCAGTCCTTTCGTAAACAGACCCAATGACCTGTTTTTTCAGCTGCCAGCAGATTCACGCTTGGCAGCTCCTTTGGGAGGAAGACTGTCTTTTTCAAAGAAAATTGGGATTTAATTACTCAAGACAGATGGGTGTTGGATATCATTCACCACGGTTACAGATTTTACTTCCATACAATGCCCCTTTCAAAGGCATGCCAGACGTTCCTCCTCTACAAAGAAAAGAGGCTCACAAGCAAGTTTTACAGTTACTTCACATAGGGCTATTCAGCCAGTCCCTGTATCAGAAAGGGGCCTAGGATTTTATTCTCGCCTGTTCCTTGTACCAAAGAAGGGAACACGTGGAGACCAATTTTGGATTTATCTCTCCTCAACACGTTTTGGACATTCCCAAGTTCAAGATGTTGACGTTACAACAGCTTTTACCTCTGCTGGGCAAAGATCACTGGATGGTAACTTTAGATCTCAAGGAAGCTTACCTTCATGTGCCTATAAGGCTAAGTTGCAGGAGGTATCTGCGGTTTCGAGCTGGAAATTCTCATTATCAGTTCTCTGCATTGCCCTTTGGCTTATCTACTGCGCCCAGAGTATTCACAAAGGTTCTGGCTCCAGTGATAGCTTACTTCAGGCTTCAAGGAATTCAAATCTATCCTTATTTGGACGACTGCCTGATTCTGGCTCAAGAAAAGGAAGACCTTCTACAGCATCTGGAATATGTTATAGCAGTGCTAAGATGCCTAGGGTATTCTGTGAACGAAATAAAGTCCAGTCTAGTACCCTCTCAAGACATGTGCTTTCTGGGTGTAAGACTGAATACAGCAGCCCAGATGGCCTTTTTAACCCCGGACAAACAAAAGAGTCTGTCACTTTACTTCCATCAACTATCTCATCAGTCCGTGCTGACTGCAAGGACAGTCCTTCAAGCATTAGGGTTCATGGCATCTTGTATTCTGGTGCTTCCCAATGCCAAACTGCATATGAGGAAGCTACAATGGTATCTCAAAAACGTATGGACACAGCACTGCCAGGATTTGGACACTGTCATTCAAATAATACCTTGCCTTCAAAAAGAATTCTTGTGGTGGGCTCAGGAATGTCACCTAAACAAGGGACTCTCTGTGACCCGGCCAGAGGCAAGTCAGATTCTAACGACAGATGCCTCGGACATTGCTTGGGGAGCTCATCTAAATGGAAAGTGGATACAAGACAAGTGGCCTGCCAGACTACAGCATCTACATATCAACATGAAGGAGATGTTAGCAGTCCAGTTTGCATTAATGGCTTTCAAGGAGTTACTTCTTCCAGGGCAGGTGTTGATTCTAACAGACAACACAACTGTCATGTGGTACATCAACAAGCAAGGGGAACACATTCTTATCCTCTATGCAGGCAAGCAATGATTTTATGGGAGACTGCGCTAAGCTTGCAACTAACTCTTCAGGCAAGGTTTCTGCCAGGAGCACAGAACTCCTTAGCAGATGTGTTAAGCAGACAAATCATGGATCCCCACGAGTGGAAACTGGATCTTCATGTATTTCAGAAACTGACAGTGTCATGGGGAACTCCAGACATAGATCTGTTCGCTTCTCCACTAAACCACCAGCTGCCAAAGTATTGCACAAAGGGGTTTCATCACACAGCTTGGAAAGTGGATGCTCTGTCTTTCAGTTGGAAAAACCTTCATGTGTATGCCTTTCCACCTCTACCGCTTCTTCCAAAGGTACTATTAAAGGTCAGACAAGACAGGCCAAGGATGATTTTGATAGCTCCAGATTGGCCTCGGCAACACTGGTACCCACTACTACGGAGTCTGGTAAAGAAGCCTCCATGGCCTTTACCTCTGATTCCTCATCTGTTATCTCAGCAGGACGGTCATCTGCTCAATGTCAAGCTTCACTCTCTTCATCTAACAGCCTGGCATATTCTGTGTTGAAACACAGCAGGTCTCAACTTCCTCAACAAGTTTTAAATGTGATTATGGAAGCTAGAAGGCCTAGTACAAGGAGAGTGTAGACAGAAAAATGGAAGAGGTTTTATTTTGGAGTACAGCAAAGAATTTGGAGATTTCAGAGCCTAATTTGAGTGTGGCTCTTCAATATCTTACTGAATTATTGGACAAAGGTTTGTCCTTCTCTTCCATAAAGATTCATGCTGCAGCAATTTCAGCTCACTATGATTGTGACCCACCTTTGTTTTCGCATCCTTTGTTCAAGCAGTTTCTTAGAGGGGCAAAGAATATAAGACCCCCACGAGAGCTCCTACTCCTGCTTGGGATCTCAATTTTGTGTTGGAAAACTTACTCTACAACCTTTTGAGCCTGCAGCTACTGCTGAATTGAAATATTTGTCATGGAAGACTGCTTTTCTGTTGGCTATTACTTCTGCAAGAAGGGTGTCTGAGTTGCAGGCCCTTATGGCAGTAGAGCCTTTTGATTTTTCATAAGGATAGGGTATCATTACGTACTAATCCATCTTTTATGCCTAAGGTGGTTTCTAGTGTGGCTTTAAACCAAACTATTCATTTGCCTACGTTTTGCAGAACCTCAAAATAAAGGGGAAAAGATTTTGCACGCTTTAGATGTACACAGGCAATTGCGTTATTATTTAAGCAGGACTAAGGATTTTAGGCAGTCTCAGCAGTTGTTTGTTTCTTTTGCTTTGAGTTCTCAGGGCAAGCCTGTGTCAAAACAAACTATTTCTAGGTGGATTGGCTTTGCATTGCATTTTGTTATTCCCATCATGGCAAGGAGATTCCAGCTGGGATTAGGCCTCATTCCACTAGGGCTACTGCCACTTCAACAGCATTTCTAAGGGGTGGCAACTAAGGATATTCTGGAAGCAGCTACTTGGAGTTCAGTGCATACTTTCTCTAGGCATTATCACCTTCCTATCTACTCTAAGTCCAGGGCTGGTTTTGCCACAGCTGTTTTACAAGGCATGTTGTCAGCTCCTACTACTTTATAATTTGCCAGCCTCCCTTACCTCTGCTTTGGGATTCTACCCAATAGTCAGGACTGCAGCAATGGAAGACGAAGAACATAGTACAGTTTTGTACCTACCATAAATGTAGATGTTCGAGGATTCCATTGCTGCAGTCCAATTTACCCTCCCTCCTTCCCCTCTGTATTTAGGGGTGGTTGTGTAGGTGAGTTTACATGTTTATATTTCTGTATATATATATATATATATATATATTGTTGTATATATTGTACATGTTTTTGGTGCAGGTTGTTTTGGGACTTGTCTTTTTAGGGTCTTCTGACATCTGGGGCAAGAAAAGACTGAGGATATGACGTCGGTCATGCGCATTAGTACCCTGACGTACTGACGTCAGTCTAATGCGCCCTGACCGACGTCAGCCTTATACTCTGGTATTCGGGCCGACTGGACGCGGACTATACCCAATAGTCAGGACTGCAGCAATGGAATCCTCGAACATCTACATTTATGGTAGGTACAAAACTGTACTTTTGTCTCCTAGAAGCTGCTCCATCTCTGGAACAGACTTCCCATACATGTCAAACAGAGTACCTCGCTGAACCTCTTCCAGTGCAACCTTGATGAGTGGATGGGAAACTATACAAATTAGTCCCAGGGATTCCACCTGTGTCCCTCATTAACAGGGTCGACAAGTGCTGACTGAAGTTTCTTTTTGGGGATAATCTCTTGGCTAGACTTGTAAGGGCCTCAGGGCCATTAGCCTAGTAACCTCCTATGATCCTATGATCCTATGTTGAAACTATTGTTGCTGAATGTGGAACAAGAGATGCTGCATTATATGATGTACTCTGTCTTACTTTTCTTTAATCAGTCTGCATGGCTATCACTAGTGACAGGTACAAGTTTTCACTGTTAAAAGATATAATCTTTCTCATTAATGCTCTCTGAGACACCACTGACTCATGTCTTGTCACTATAACCTCTATGGCATGGTGTAACTCAAAGAAATCAGCCATGGCATCATTTTTTTGAAAATAATTAGATTCTTTGCGGGAACAAAACAGTGACACACAATAGGCAGCACCCAAAAGGGAAAACAGAAAATCTAAATCTTAACGTGAAGATTATGCTATCAGCAATACCATAAAAAAATTACACTGCAGCCATAGTGTGGATAAAAGCAACTCGTTTATTCAGCATGCTAAATGTGAAAACAGAAAAATAGAGACTTCCAGTAAACAAGGACATCATTTTGTCACTCTAGATGGCCCATTCTCATGCCTGACAGACAAACTACAATTCATATTTATTCTACAGACTAAAATTTCCCACAACTGCCTTTTTTCAGCTTCATGAATTCTTAAATTGTCAAATAAAAAATGTGTTCCATTCAACCCACACAAAATGTTATATTTAATAACTGAAAGGACAAATATCTCTGCGCCCCAGCAGTAGAACAACTTTTTCAGATGCCTTACCTTAGTTACCCTCATACTTACTCAGAAAGACTGTTCAGTATATCTATGACTCTCACAGTGAAACAAATAATTCCTCATTTTGTCTTTTTTAGCTACCCAACCTCTGTTTTCCAGCTGATTCTTATACTCAGCGATTATTTAAATGTCCACTTGTGAACATTTTACCATAATCTTTACTGCAGAATTTGGACAGTGCCGTTTATCAGGCATTGGCTGGAAAGGGTCAACAGCTAATACTAATCATTTTTGTCAAGAGTAGCTGTGACAGTCACTGCTCACTCTGTGGTGCAGCAGTTAGCATTGTCGCCTCAAAGCAAGAGGTTTTCCAGTTCAATTCTTGGCTGGAGTGCCTTCTGTGTGAAGTCTGCATGTCCTCCCTGCGGATGAATGAATTAAAAAAAAAAACATGCAGATAGCTGCATGTGTGTGCCTTCTGTGAAGGTTGGGCACTGGGCTAGCAACTCAACACCATAAAAACTCCACTGCCAATCAATCTATGGACTGGTGATCCACTGTAGCAACCCCTAATGAGGAAAAGCCGAAAGACATTGCTAGCTGTAACAATCACTGATACACAGCAGAATGTGTGACATGCATTTATGTAGTTAAAATAAGTTCCTAGTGGAATGTTAACAGCTGAAAGCTACTTTAATTTGTAATATAACCTTTGGTAGATACATATAAAAACATGCACATATGTACAGGCACATGCTTGCATGCGTGTGCACAGATTCACAGACATGCTCATGCACCATATATGCACAGACATACACACAACTTATGTAAATCCTCAGATATCAGCACCACTCCCCACACTCATGTAAAAATGTTAAATTACAGAGCTGCATGAGTTGCAGATATGTGTGTGTGTGTGTGTGTGTGTGTGTGTGTGTGTGTGTGTGTGTGTGTACACACACACACACATATATATATATATATATATATATATATATATATATATATATATATATATATATATATATGTATATTGTGATTTCTTGAGCTTTACTGTTAAAAGAGATGTGACTGTGAGCAACAATGAGCAGAAACTACTGCAGATGATGTAAAGGAAGTCCAACGTTTGTCTGACTTTAAGAACTTGTATGGTCGGAGCAACAACTTTACTGTATTGTTTGTATGATTTTTCTCGCAAACGTTGATTTACATTCTCTTTGATTTTTGTGGTAACTAATTTTGATTATTTTTTTTATTTTAGAATTTTTAGTTCATTTGCAGCTGAACATGGATTCCTTAAATGAGTGTGCCATTAATGATTTGCTAAAGTACAAATATCTTGCACAGTGTAATAAATGCTATGTATATTTAAAATCCATGCCTGATAACACTGGTGATCTATGTACCTCATGTCAAAATTTGAAGGATTTGCTTAGCTTTATTATTAGTAAATCTAGACTTATTGATGATGATTGCACTTGTGCAATTGGCACGGCTTGGAGAACTGTCGCTGCTTGCATATTTTAAAGACCAGAATGGTGAGATAAATAATGTTAGTCAAACAGCAAATATAACAGAAATTCTCTGTAAAGATCATTCAACCTCTATGAAACAAGACAATGCCCCTGACAACTTTGAAATTCTGCATACAAGTATTCAGTAATCTGAGGACTCAGAGTGTTTAGAAGGAAATGAAAAAAGAAAGGAAGGAAGGAAGGCGTTTAACTCATTCAGTGATGGAAGGAATAACCACTGAGAAATTTTCCAAGTTCCATTCCAGAGTAGTTTATAATATGCATACAGGTGTATTAGCCAACCAAATAAAAAGGTATTTGTGATATTAGCTGACAACCTGAAAATTCCCACAAGGTGGACATTTGGGAGGCTGAGTGCTAATCAGGGTGAGCAAGAACTGAAAGCAAAAGGTAAACATTAACACTCCTTTCAGAGTACTTCTACAGGTGGACAGGAAGATAGTAGAGAGGAACAGGGGTGAAAGGAGTATGATATCACTGATTGTCAGCAGCCTGAAAGTAGCTGAACAATGTACATGGGGTAACAAAATAAGACTCAGACAGTGACTATATTGGTAGACATATTAAGGGACAGACTAAGAGAACTAATATTCTGCCTGTAGGCAGCTGTGGTCAGAGATGTTAGAAGTGTCACATGAACAGAGAACCAATGCACAGACTGCTGCTAAAATAGATCTGCCCTACAGAAGAAGATTGTTGGAGATGGGACTCCATCACCTAAAGTAAGGAGATGTGATGCTGGAAACTTTTAAATCCACAAAACTGTTACAAAGGATGCAGGTGAATAGAACTTCTAACAGAAAACTACAAAAATACAACAATGAAAAAAACTGCTAATGAGAGCTGGAGTTACAAATGATATGTGAAAAACATTTTTCATGGAAAACTACCCACTGACTTATGTAGTCTCTTTAATTGTAAAACCATCATATTTTTACGTCATCAAAATATAAACAAAAAGAAACAATGTCAAGCTAAAAGTCCATTGTTAACATGCCTCATAATAATGACAGCACCTGATCACCCTCTAAATTAGACTGGTTTAAAATACATTCCTTGTTAAGAGTGCTCATATTGTTACTGAAAAGGTTCATAGGTTCATAGGTTCATACTAGGCTATCTGCCCTAGGGCATTTATAAGCCTAGCCAGAGTTGTGTGGCTTTCACCACCCCTTAGGTTGAAGAATACTATACCCATTAATTTGCCGTGCCTCTGTCCAGCAGTGATACAGAGATGATCCCCGGGGTAAACCTACGATCTCCCATCCACTGGTCAAGATTCCTCTTGAACAGAGCCAGCAAGGTGCTCTGTCTCACATGGACCGGGATTCTGTTCCACAGCATAGGGAGTCTCTGGGTGATGAATCTGTCCCTCCAGCATGTCCTATTTATATCCGTGTTGAGGTTTAAGTCTCTTGCTCTTGTGGCTCTGGTGGATTTGGATTTTTTGAGGTGGAGCATGTCCATTAATTCTGGGTTGGACATGGCCTTGTATGTCAGGCACAGGTCACCTCTGAGCAGACAGTATGCGACTGAATAGAGCTGGAGTTTCTTCAGTCGGGCAGCATATGGCATATTTTTGAGTCCCTTTATCCTTTTGGTGAGGAACTTTTGGGGTCTTTCCAATTGCTGCAGGTGTCGGGTAAGATACATTCCGAATGGGGCATTGTACTCAATCATTGGTCTGATAAGTGAAGAGTACAGGGGAACAATGACCTCCCTTGATCTGGATGTGAATCCCTTCATAATCAGGTGAGCAATATAGAAGGTCCTCCTAACCACTTTGGCAATGTGAGTGTCAAAAGAAAGGTTACTGTCAACTTGGGTCCCCAGGTCCCTGATAACCTCTTCTGTGCTTAATGGATTGCCACCTATGTGGTAACTTGGGGTTACCTTGTTTTACCAAAGGGTATGACTATACATTTTTGGCGTTTAGCTTAAGGCCATGGCTCTGGCACCAGTTATCCATTTCTATGAGACCTCTCTGAAGGATATCTGTGTCTGATGGATTTTCAACTATGGCCAGTTTGCAGTCATCTGCAAACTTTGTCAGCCACAATCCTCCTATGTTTGCCTGCACTTCTGAAAAGTAGATGCCGAACAAGAGGGGGCCCAGGACTGAGCCCTGTGGGACACCGCTTGTGACCGGCTTGGAGTCTGACATGGCACCAGCAACTCTAACCCTGTGGGTTCTGTCCTTGAGCCAGTTTGCAACTCATCTTGTGACATATGGGTTTACATTTAAGCTGGTGAGCTTTTCTATGATACCCGAGTGGGGTATTGTGTCGAAAGCTTTTGCAAGGTCAAGGAAGGCTGTGTGAACTGCCTTACCCTCATCAATGGCCTTGGTGACTGTTTCAAAAAAGTTGACCAAGTTCAAGAGGCATGATCTGCCCTTGACAAAGCTGAATTGGGTAGGATCCAATGTCTGTAGGTCCCCTATGTCTTTATTTATGAGTTCCATTATGATCCTCTCCATAGCTTTGCAGACCAGGCTTGTTAAGCTTATGGGGCAGTAATTACCAGGGTCCTTAGAAGCACCGCCGTTATGGAGTGGGACCACAGTTGCTGTACGCCACTCTTTGGGTACGTATCCTGTGGTAAGGCTAAGATTAAACAGCAGCCTTATGTGTGGGTTTAGTTCCTCATTGAGTTTGTGTAGCACACAGATGGGGACACCATCTGGTCCCATTGATGCTGTGTTTTTAGCTTTAGAGAGAGCAGCTCTCACCTGGGCATTTGAGATGATTGGGAGGCTACACTCTGCTGGGATAGATATTTCTCCTTTTGGGGGGGAGGGAGGAAAGACATTTTCACTGAACCTGTCTGCCAGTATGTTTGCAATGTCTGTGGGTTCAGTGATTTTTGTATCATTTTGGACTAATTCTGAGCATATCTGGGAGTTTCCACCCAGATTTCTAACATAGCTAAAGAAGGCCTTATGATTGTCTTTTGAGTCCTTGGCGATTTTTCTCTCAAAGTTGGCCTTGGATGATTTTATGAGTGATTGTAGTTTTTTACTAGTATTGATCAGAGATGTCTTCCCTTTTAGGGATTTTGCTCTATCTTGTAGGAGCTTTCTCCTCTTGTTGTAAAGTTTGTTTATGGCTGGGGTCCACCAGATCGGGCGCTTGCCTTTGGTGGAAAGGGTCTTGATTTTATTTGGGATTGCTTGATCCATGCAATCCTGGAGGTGCTCGTAGAAAGCATGTGTAAGGGATTCAGCAGCGTGGGTTGTGGTTTCCAATGGCTCAGGGGCCTTGAAGGATACCACACCAGTCTTGTGTGAAGTTGGCTGTTGAGAAGTTCTTCACTGTGGTCTTTTTTGCTGGGAGTGGGGGCAGGATGTGGATCTCCAGTGAGATTAGTTTATGGTCTGATCTCACCAATGAGGGATATACTTCTGGTGTGGAGCATTTTGTCCCCATGTTTGTGATGATCAGGTCTAGTATATTTTCACCTGTTGTGGGAATGGTGACAAGTTGTTCCATAGCATTTGAGTTTATGAACTCCAGGAACCTTTGGGCTAGGGTATTGGGGCTTGAGTAATGTTCCCAGTCTATGTTTGGGTGGTTGAAGTCACCCAATATGATGGTGTTTGGAGAGACATTTATACTCTCCAGTGTCTTCAGGAAGGCTGTGTGGGGTTCCTGAGTTTGAGAGGGTGGCCTGTAACATGCTACAAACTGTAGAGCAGTTTTGCCTATGGTTAATTGCACCTGAATGATTTCTGATGCTTCGTGAGTTGCCACCAGCCTGGAGGTGTGGGTATCCTTGATGAATATGGATACAACCCCTCCTTTTGTGGTACGGTCCGGGTTTTGGGGCCGGAACGCATGATATGAGGTAAAACCTGATAGTGCTGGGGTGCTCTCAGGAGCCTTGCTATTTCAAGCTGAAAACATATTCTTAACATGGGTTTCATAATAATTACAATGCCTGATGTCTTTAAATTACACTGGCATAAAAGGAATGCTTAAAAAATTACTGAAGTTCAAGAGTCAACATGACCCAATGGGTGTTGTTACTGTTTTTTTTGTCTCATGTTAGAATTATAAATTGCAAACAGTGAATTCAAAGGGTTTAGGTTGGGCTTGCTCTGAAATAGCAAAGACTTCATCACAAATATGAAAAAAATTAGCTCACAATCACAGACATTTATCAGTAAATAATGTTTCTTAATGTTCACTTGTTAAACTGACTCCTATTTTCTAGCCATTTGCAATGTTTCTATTTACTTTCAGTCCCAGTGCCACAAGTCTTAACTTCAGGGACTGGTCGAATGAAGAAGAACGGGATCAATTTAAGTCAGTGTAGGTCATGTCTGCAGACATGTATGGCTTACCTACAAGTGGTTGACAATACAATTTTTGATAACAGTGAAATGAAAAACCTATAAAAACAGAAAAAAACACTTTTTTTTTTTTTTTTTTTTTTTAGTTTTGCAGGGTGGTTTGCCCCCACCCCCACCACCTGAAAAAAATCAACTCCATGGGCACACCACAGTAGAGAAAAAGCGAAAAATATGATAAGCATGCTGCCAAACATCGATGGTAGTCCACTGAACACAGAAGGCGTTATAAGAGATCTGGGAACACAGGTTGACAGCAGCCTCTCTGTTGACCACCACATTGCCACTGTCGTCAGAAAGTCCTTCTATGTGGCTCATCTCATTACTAAGGGTTTTGCATCCAGGAAAAAAGAGGTCATTGTCTCTCTCTACACTTCCCTCATTAGGTCAATCATTGAGTACAATGCCCCATTTGGCATGTACCTCACTAAACACCTGCAACAACTGGAGAGGCCACAAAAGTACCTCACAAAGAGGATCCTAGGCCTTAAACACTTGTTCTATATGGACAGACTCAAAAAACTCCAACTATTTTCTGTCTCATATCGCCTACTTAGAGGCGATCTCTGCTTGACTTACAAAGCCATGTCTGACCCTGCTCTGTTAGAAATGCTACATCTAAAGAAATCCCAATCCCACTACACCACATGCTCCAGAGACCTCTACCTCATTATCACAATCATAGGTGCCGGATGCTGTTAAAGACTGGGGGTTGGAGGGTGACAGGGGCACTTAGTGAACTAAAAAGGGTAATTTTTTTATAACTATTTGCTACAACAACATAGGTTCACTTGGAGGACATTTTAAGCTTAGCCAATTCCCTTTTGGTGCTTGAATTAACATTTTCTGGTCAGTCTTAGCTATCCCCATGGCTGATAATGAGAAGTTATGTACTTACCATAACGTTCCATGTTAGTTGTCTTCTTCTCGCCTTCTTTCTTGCTGGATGGGTTCAGAGGCCTATTACCAAAGCTCGAGAGCTATTTTTCACCGGCTCGAGGCTATACTATGTCCCATAATGCTAGTCGTCATATACCCAGATCTCGTTTGATAGCTAACACTATGGACATACATGTCCCACCACAACAGAGAAGATATCTATCTAAACATATGTATATATATCCTCTTCTACGTATATCTCTTACAAGGGCTCCCAAAAGGGAGCAAGAGAGCTAGTGAGGAGATAACTCTGGTGACAAAGAAATCTCACAAAATACTCTAGGTCTTTCCAGGCTAGGAGGATGGAGGGTGGGGCGCAAGAAAGAAGGAAAGAAGAAGACAACTAACATGGAATGTTATGGTAAGTACATAACTTCTCAATGTTAAGTTGTCAATCTCGCCTTCATTCTTGCTGGATGGGACAGCGTCCCTAGCACCTTAGTCCTGGGTGGCTCAATGGAACAGACTCTTGAGTACGGTGGAACCAAAATCAGCCCGACTTCTGGAGGCCATGTCCAGTTTGTAATGAGAAATGAGGGTATGAGGAGAGGCCCATGTGGCCGCTGCAAAAATGGAATCCATTGGCAACCTTGCCTGAAAAGCTACTGAAGAAGCTAGTGCTCTGGTTGAATGAGCTCTAGGCTTAGTAGGGAGCTCCTTATGCCTCAATTGATAAATTAACATAATAAGAGAAGTCAACCATCTGGACAAGGTTACTTTGGAAACTGGGAGGCCTTGCTTCCCTTCTGCGTAAGACAGGAAGAGCTGGTCTGATTTCCTCATCTGCTTAGTTTAATACAGGTAGAAACGTAATTGACGGTGAACATCCAAACAATGTAAGTTTCGTTCAGCTCTATCTGTATAATTTGGGAAGAAGACAGGAAGATCGATGGTCTGATTCAGATTTTTCTCAGAGAGTACTTTGGGTAAAAATGAAGGATTAGTTCTAAGTGAGACTCTATCTTTCTGAAAAACAAGGTAAGGAGGGCGAACACAAAGTGCTTGAAGTTCCGATACCCTTCTTGCTGAGGTGATAGCTACTAAGAAGAGTGTTTTCCACGAGAGCAATTTTAACGAACAGGAAGCTGCTGGCTCAAAAGGAGGGAGAATTAAGGATGACAGTACCAAGTTTAGGTCCCACGGTGGGGGAGGATCTTTTACCGGTGGCCTAAGTAAGAGAGTTCCTTTTAGAAAGGCTTTGCAAAGCTTGTGGAACATAATGCTAGTCTCTGACAAGCCAACATGGAAATTGGCAATAGCCGCCAGCTGGACTCTGATGGTGGCTGAGGAAGAGCCCATTTGAAAAAGTTCTGCCAAAAACTCAAGAACTGTTTGGACAGGAGCTGTAAAGGGGTCCACTTGTTTTTGCCCTGCCCAAACAGAGAAATGCTTCCATTTGCTAGCATAAGTCTTTCTAGTAGTAGACTTGTGAGAAGCAAGGATAATGTCACGAACTGACTGAGAGACTAAAGGAAGCCTGGCTAGGGTTGGAAGTGGAGCAACCAAGCTGTGAGGTTGAGAGATCGAAGGGATTGATAGAGCCCGCCCGATTGATGGGTCATAAGATCTGGCACTGGGTCCAGATGCCAGGGCTGTTCCAGTAGATGACGTTGCAGGAACGGAAACCAAATTTGTCGAGGCCAGTAAGGAGCAATGAGGATCATTCTAGATCTCAAGGCAGTTGCTTTCTGGACTAACTGAGTAATTAAGGGAAATGGGGGAAAGGCATACAGAAGACCCCGGGGCCAATCATGGACTAGATCGTCTCTGGGGGGGAGACTTGGGAGAGGGAAGAGGGTGAAGAAGTCTTGACATTTGCTGTTTTGAGGGGTTGCAAAAAGGTTACAGCAAGGTTGACCCCACCTTCTGAATATTTTTTCCGCTACTAGCTGGTTGAGAGACCACTCGTAGGGCATGAGAATGGCCCTGCTCAGTCTGTCCCCTATGACGTTGGACTTCCCGGGAATATGCGTTGCTACCAGAAACCATTGAGAAGAGATCGCCCACTGCCAAAGTCTGAGTGCTTCCCGACATAGGGGGTAGAACCTGGTTCTGCCCTGCTTGTTGATGTACCACACTACAGACATATTGTCTGTCTGAACTGCAATAGTCCCGGAGGGTAGAGAGTCCTGAAGGGCCTGCAGCGCTAAAAGTACCACTCTCATTTCCAAGACATTTATGTGCAGGTGGCATTCGAAGGGTTGCCAAGTGCCCTGGACTGTCCTGCCCTGAAAATGCCCCCCCCACCCGATCAGGGAGGCATCCGTTGTCACAGTGGCAACAGGAGGAGGAAGAACAACAGGTCTGCCCTGGAGTACCTGAGGGGAGACCATCCACCAAGAGAGGTGTCTTTTGCATGACTGAGTGATTAGAATGTTGTGTGACATGGGAAGCTGTTGAAAGGACCACTGGGAAAACAGCATCCACTGCAGGATCTGCATATGAAAACGAGCTAGGGGGAGTAAAGTGATTGCTGCTGCCATGAGACCAAGTGTTTTTTAGTACAAATCTGGCTTGTACCCTGCTCTCCTGTAGTAGGATCTGAACATGGCTGCGAATGTCTGAAACTCTTTGTGTAGGTAGTTTTGCTGACAGCTCCACCATGTTTAAAATGGTGCCTATGAAGGTAATAGACTGACAAGGCGACAAGGCAGACTTTTATAAATTTGTAGAGATGCCTAGCGCGTTGCACGTTTGTACAGCGTAATCTCTGGATTGGAGTAGTTGGTGCCTGGTGGTGGCAGTAAGGAGCCAGTCGTCTAAATATGGAAACACCTGGAATCCTTGTCATCTCAGGTGAGCCGCAACCACTGCCATGCATTTGGTAAACACCCTGGGGGCTGTGGTGAGGCCAAAGGGCAGGGCTCTGAATTGGTAGTGACTGGCTCCCAGCCAGAAGCGGAGAAACCTTCTGGAGTGCCTGTTCATCTTGATATGGTAGTACACATCCTGAAGGTCTATAGAGCACATCCAGTTGTCCTGACCCAGAAAGGGTAGAATGGACTGTAGCGTGACCATCCCGAACTTTGTTCTTTGAACCGACTTGTTCAGCCTGCTGAGATCCAATATAGGTCTCCAGTCCCCTGTCTTTTTTGGTACCAAAAAGAACTTGGAGTAGATTCCGGATCCTTGTTGGTCTGCTGGGACTGGCTGGATGGCCCTTTTTATAGCAGCTTTGAAATTGCTAGTGCTGCTTGATCTGTCAGACCAGGTGGAATGTCTGGAAGGAGCCCCTTTGGCTGATGTGGGGTGTGAATAAAGGGAATTTTGTAACCCTCGGATATGATCGACTGTACCCATTTGTCTTGCGTGAGGGAATGCCAGGCTTCTGGGTACAGTGATAGTCTTTCCTCGACTGCCTCCGAAGGTGGACAGTCGGGCAGCTCCTCAGGGGTGCTGGAAGGGTTTGTCAGAGAAAGATTCTCTGCTACCCTGATTTTGCGGACCCCCCCTGCCCCTAGGGCGATGCCTATTATTGTTCCCTCCTCTGCCTCTGGAGGGAAGCTCGCCACGTGCATCAGGCAGTACTCCCTGGGGTTTCCGAAACCACATTTTTCCACCTTTTTGACCCTTAGGGTATGGTCTAGAAGGGGTGGAAAAATGGACTCCCATGGCAGAGAGAGTCTTGCCTTCCTGCTTGCACCTGGTCAATGTATCCTTCACTTGAGGTCCAAACAAAGCAGAACCGTCAAAGGGGGTGTTAGTGAAGGACACCTTGAAGGGGTCAGCAAATTTGCAAAGCTGCATCCAAGCATGTCTCCTTAGAGCAACTCCCTTGCCTGCAGCCCTACTCGCTCCATCGGCAGCATAAGAAATGAGCCGCATGGAGGAGTTTACAATAGAGTTCAGGGTCCCCAGCTGGGAGTTGATCTTTTCCTGAGACCCCACAGCTGATGGGTCCTGTAAGGTATCACCTAGTTCTTTGAGAAGGTCTCTCTGAAGACAGGTGAAATGGCACAAATAATTCAGTGAATGCATGGTGAAGGTCGCTGAAGAAAACATCCGCTTGCCGTACCTATCCAAAGTCCTAGATTCCTTATTAGGAGGATGGACAGGAACTGAAGGGTCAGCCAACTCCTTCTTAGTGGCCGCTGCCACCACCATGGCATCAACGGGGATGCCCTTAGTGAGAAACTGTTTGTCCGAAGGGGCTGTTATAAATTTAGTTGGCATCCGGGGAGTTGGTTCCATAGTATCCGAAGCCGTCCACACCTTCCGAGCCACCACCTCCATGAGTGGGTCAAAAGGCAGGGACACCCAGGAGGTGGAAGGGTGAGAGCCAAACGCATCCAGGTACACCGGCTTGTCCTCAGAAGGGTTGAGGGCAGACCAGTTCCCCCTCTGTTTAAGGATCTCTAGAATGTCAGAAAATGAGACATCCTCAGAGGGGGACCTTGGGGACCCTTCCAAATCATCCAGGTCGGTGTCAGATGTCACTAAATCTGGGGAGTCCACATGCTTCCTCTTACATGTCCTCTTCCGAGGGGGCTCCCCCACAGGATTAGGAGAGGCCTCAGAAGAGGAGGATACGCCCAATGGGGTGACCTGGAGCATTGGTTCTCCACGCTTGGATTCAGGAGGGTAGGCAGAGGACGAAGCAGGCACCATGGAAGGAGGGACCGATGGGGCCGACCGTGGCACCAGTATAGGAGTCAGCACGCCCCTCATGACCTCAAAGGCACCTCTATCAGCAGGAAAGAGGGACCCAGCTCCGAAGAGATGAGAGCTCCTCCCGGCACCGAAAGGGACGGCTCTGAGTCTGATGTCGGGGCCAAACTCACCTGCGCCGATGCTCCGAGAGGGAGAACGGGGTCGAACAAGGGTCTGATGCCACTTGCCCCCTCGGAACCGATGAGAGAGTCCCGGCACCCGGATCCCTCCAAGGACAGAGCAAATGAAGGGATTGGAGCCGACAAAGGAACCAATAAGGATGGAATTGGTTCCGACACCCCCATGGTACCAACACCGATGGCCTCCGGCTCCGAACTCGAAGGAATAGTCAGAGGAGGAACTGGAGCAGGCATTGGGGAAGCCGCTGTCTGTTGAGATGGGCTATGCAATAACTGGGCGATTTCCTGCGACTTCAAAAGCCTACTGACTACCCTCTCGAGGTCGTGGTCCGAAAGCCTGGAAGATCTAGAGGAGTGAGACCTATGGCTCCATTCCGACAACAAAGGGGACTTCGGAGCCGACCTGACTGACTCCAATGAAGGAGATCAGGAACGCTTTTGGCTTGTTGACGGCTCTGACACCAAAGTCGGAGCCGACTGAGGCCTCGATGCATCAGTTCCAGCCAGAACCGACGAGGCAGAAGAAGGTCTGCTAGGCGCCGGCTCCGGACCTGGAGCCAACGGTTTGGCGGGCTTAGAAGGTTTTCCTGGCAGAGGCTTGGTAGGAGAACCTTCGGGCTTTAATAAGCCCCTTAGAATGAGCTTATTTCTGCATTCCTGCAGGACTCTTGAGCTAAAAGCATGACAGATGGAACAAGAGTCCTGCAGGTGCAGAGGACCCAAACAATACACACAAGAAGTGTGACCGTCTGTCAGAGACATCTTCTGACACCACGAGTCACACTTCTTGAATCCCGATATCTTGGTATCCTTAGACATGATACCACAGGAATGGGACAAAAAAGGTCTAGACAAGTATGCTGACACAACCGATACACACACAGCACTCGAAAAGACACTCTCACAGAAAAAATTAAGTTTACTACAGTAAATAAAACAAAA